>NC_045605.1:42260664-42561576 GCF_009762305.2 Zalophus californianus
ATGTCCACAATAGCCAACCTGGAAAGAGCCAAGATGTCCATCGACAGATGAATGGATAAAGAAGAGGTGGAATATATACACAATGGAATATTATGCAGCCCTCAAAAGGAATGAGATCTTGCCATTTGCAATGACGTGGATGAACTGGAGGGTGTTATGCTGAGTGAAATAAGTCAATCAGAGAAAGACAGGTATCATATGATCTCACTGATATGAGGAATTCTTAATCTCAGGAAACAAACAGGGTTGCTAGAGTGGGGGTGGGGTGGGAGGGAGGGGGTGGCTGGGTGATAGACATTGGGGAGGGTATGTGGTATGGTGAGTGCTGTGAAGTGTGCAATACTGTTGAATCACAGATCTGTACCTCTGAAACAAATAATGCAATATATGTTAAGATAAAAAAAAAAAGATAGTAGGGGAAGAATGACGAGGGGGAAATTGGAGGGGGAGACGAACAATGAGAGATGATGTACTCTGAAAAACAATCTCAGGGTTCTAGAGGGGAGGGGGTGGGGGATCGGTTAGCCTGGGAATGGGTATTAAAGAGGGCACGTTCTGCGTGGAGCACTGGGTATTATGCACAAACAATGAATCATGGAACACTACATCAAAAACTAATGATGTAATGTATGGTGATTAACATAACAATAAAAAATTTAAAGAGAAAAAAAATTTGTAACAAAGAAACAGTATATAAAATAGAAAATGACTAAATTGTTTCTTCAGGAAATAACTTCCCACAGTCTAGGACATAAATCATTCTTTTAACTCCTAATTTACCAGAAATGCATCATTCATGTATGTACTCCTTCAATACATATTTATTGGTACATCTATATGCTAGATACTAGATACAGCTCTAGATGAGTTATGTTCCTGCAATTATTATAGTCTAAAACAGTATTAATCCCTCTTTGTCAGGAGTGCATTTAAGATCTTGTTTAAAGGCCACCTGTAACAAGCTGACATATGTGGACACAAATAGGATTGGGTTTTGTCTCGTCAAGCTTTCCTAGTTTACAAAGATTCTAAGGGCAGTGAGAAGGTTCTCAGTATATTTTTTATTACAACCACCTATTTATCATTTTGCATCTTTTCTAAACCAAACATTAACAGAAATTGATTTCCTTCCTTCCTTAATCCTGTGAAGCAGGGGATACAATATTCATTTTACAGATAGAGCACTTACTGTTCCAGACACATGATAAGTAAGGCCTTTTTTTTTGTCCTAAATATCCTTTAAGCTCTAATTAGTATTGCTGTTTTAAAAACCATGTACCAAATAATCTAATAATAGTTATTATCGAAGCTGAAGGAAAGTATTGAAGGAATTTTAGATTTCCAATGAACCACAATTGGAATACTGTGTACTCCTTAATTTGTTATCAGAAATACAATATTGATGGGTAAAAAAAGAAAGTATCCCTGATATTTAGTAACAGGTGAATAACTTCGGCATAAGCAATTTCAGTAGGGTAGGAAGACAGTTCACTGGATTGGTAGAAGGAAGTAAAGAACTGGAGACCGCAAGTGCAGATTATAGATCCATCCCATCCATCATTCCTTCATTAAAACATTTTCTGAGGGTCTGTTTTTGCCTGGCACTAAATGACGAATTTTGATTGGGAAGGGAGTAGGGCACATTAGGTAGAAGAAATGTTTATAAAGAATGTTTAATGCAGATGGACTGTCACCAATGAGATGGGGAGTTTGACAATATGGGGGGTATTAACATACATTAGGCTAATTAACCTGTGTCAACAGAGTCCTTCCACTTTAACTCTGTGCTCTCTCTGTAGGATCCTGACTTCAGCTGATAAAAAGTAATTCAAGAGAAAAGCAGGGCATCTAGGAAAAGAACTGGATGCTGGATAGCCAAAGAACTATGAATGTCCATCTTGCTGTGGGCTCTGCTTATTCATTTCATTTGCCTCATCATTCTCCAATTGCTCCTGTAAACACAATTTCCTAAATTTTCTTTGCATCATTTTATCTAGATCTTAGTACCTGCTGCTCATCATAACTTTGAAGATGACTAATTTGGATGTAGTAAATTCAAAAGACACTAATGACTACTCTGTACTTACTCTCTGTGTTCCACTGTACTTTCTGTGTACTCCTATAATAACTTGTCCCCAGCATTTTGGTCTTCTCCTTCACATGAGATTCTGTGCTCTTTGAGGGCAATGATTATTTTTCATACATCCTTGTATCTCCCAGGAAATAACACAGAACTTGTAGATGGTAGACACTGAATACAAATTTGACAATTCTGGTATATACTAAGAATATATACTCCCAGATTAAAAGAAAATGGTTACAATAAAACCCTACTAGTAGGTAACATTCATGAGCATAAGTGTCAGGCACCATTGTTTCCATATATTTACCAACTGATTCAGGCACAGCAGTCTTAGAAACATGTTGTATTCTTTACTGTTTCACTCCTAAGAAAATGGACGCACAGAGAGGGGCCACGTACCTCTCCCAACATCACACAGTGATTTAAATATTAGAGCCAGGATTTGAACTGGGTAACTGCTTCTAGACCCAGTGCTCAGTGCCACTGCACTATATTTCATCCCTGCTTTGTAGGGGGTACATAGTATAGGACAGTACTGCAAAATGGCTATGAAAGAATGCTTAAAACCATGTAAAAAGAATCCTCCATGTAGACAAATATATGCAATAATAACAGTAATTACCTATGTAGTGGAATAGGTTTTCTCTGTTTTCCCATCTTTGTGTAGTAGTGTTTATCTTACTAGTATTATTCTTTTAACAGTAAAAATATTTTTAAAGGCAGCAACACAGGGAAAATATTTACAAACCCAACGTTTATAGCACAATCTTAGCGAAATGGATTCATCCTACAAATATCAGATGAAATTACGTTCTTTAAAAGTGTTTAGTTTTTTTTCCAGAAGTCGGAATTAAGTGATGCAGGTATATATTCTGGGATCAAAGAGTATGCACTGGTGACAAAAGGAGACAGTATCTTAAAGCTCCAACTTAAAGATTATAAAATACCCAGCCATTCTTACCAAATGATACTCCATGGTCTCTCAATTGTTGGTCATGTTTCTTAGATAAATTGTAGATACTTGTTGCATAGTTTTTCAAAGCTTTTGCATAGTCTTCAATATTGAAAGGAATGATTTTAGAGTCTGCAAGCTCATAAACCAGTGCTCCTCGTAACTGAGCCACAGAAAGCTGTTTTTTAAATGTGGGATCATAAAACTTCTCTACTAATTCAAACGTCTCATAAATCGTATGGTATACTGGGTAGCTGCTGTATTTATCTGTTTTCTGGGGGAGAAAAAAAGGCAGGTATTAAATACAAACATTAAATATTCAAATTATAGGATTCATGTAACCATAAAAATGATTGCAGAAGAAAATACAACCATATGGCACCCTGAGTTTTATCACAATGAAGCAGAAAAAAGTTAAAATCTAACTATAACACTATCACCATATGTTCACTAGTTTAAAATTTTACTGGTGTTTTGTAATTCACGTAATCTTCACTCAAAATACTTCCTGAAAGTTGTCTTTATTGTATTTCTGATAACAAATTAAGGAGTACATACTCAAACTGCGTTATTAACACAGTTTAAAATTATTTATCAATTGACTGGAAATGAAAGGTTCTGGGCGGCTAAGAACCATATAGTTGAGGAATTTGATATTTAAGCACCTTGTCTGCCCTTCCAAAGTGTATAACCAAATGGCATTTACCCTTTATTACATAATTAATGGGCTACCATGATAAATTACTACATAGTGGTATTTTATGTAAATACTTTTTGACTTCTTAGGGCTGCCTTTCCTAAGTTTAGTTTTTGTTTATCTGCTACTTTGGTTAATATTTTTATTGCTTTTAGTATCACTAAAAGGAATCCATGTGTTAGTCTCTAATACTCTGCTTTTAATCCACAATGTCTTAGAAATTAGATGGCTTTGTTCAGATTGATGACAGAATATAAAAGTGAATAGGCCTTGAAAGAGTTTAATGAGTATTAGTATACAGATTTATACATTTATTTTGGGTTATTTTAGAGCTGTTTTTGCTTCCATCTCTGTTCTCAGTCACATTCTGGATAGTCAGATTTACAAGAGGTATGTATTCTAGACAAGCAAGATGTTGGTGTACTGTGATTATGATCTGAAAATTATTAAAATCTGACAAATCTGAATTTACTGATGTAATCTTCAGTTTGGTTTATCACATAATTTATAACATAAGCAGACATGGTATATGTTGGCATATCCTAGGACTCGTATATTATCAATGTGTTTGAGTAACAATGGTGTACACTAGTCAGTGCAGAACTGAAACGAGAATCAACTAAAAATCGGGAGGAACTTATTTTATACCCTCATCAAGAGCCCTAGCCTCAGATGACAGTCAGGAGTGGGAATGTGAAGAGGGGCTACTGACAGTAAAGGCTCTTGTAACCCTGTAACCAACACAGGTTCTTCACTGCATATTTTCCTCAGGAAAAGATGAGAAGAATGAGGCTTTCCAACAAAGCCTGTGCCAAAAACGGATATGAACTACTTGGTTCTGATAACCAGCAAAGTACCTGGCATTACTCTGATAACTACCACTTCACTGAATAATCCTGCAGGGAAAATTGACAGAATAACCCAAATTAATTCTGAGTCCATCTATAAAGGGACATGGAAGTCAGCCTTTGCCCCTGGGATTCTTCCTGGGCTGCGTGACCTAGTGCCCTGGTGCCAAAAAACTAAACTGTTTAAAATTCCTAACAAAAAGTTGGATAAAGTGCTGTGTATCCAAAATAATAAAATGGCTTACCCTATTCTTAGTGTAACGGGCTCTGCCTGAAGCAATTCCAAGTCTCTGAAAATAAGCTTCAAAATCACTTCCAGATCCCAGTTTGTTGATTCTAGATGTAGAATATAAATATATATACACACAGGGAGAAATAAATTAAAACAATTATGAAATAAATGGGACAGTGAATCCAAGCAAGGAATTGCATAGCATATTTACAAGAATTAGGAGAAGGTACACCATTACACAATATTTTACTATCATGTGATAAAAATATATTCTGCATTGACTGACTACAGCCAGAGTTGAACAGTACCAACAAAGACAGCAGCGTAGTGACTACAGTCTGGTTTTTTTTTTTTTTTTTTTTTAAGGATTTTATTTATTTATTTGACAGAGTGAGAGCACAAGCAGGGGGAGCGGCAGGCAGAGGGAGAAGCAGACTCCCACTGAGCAGGGAGCCCGAGACTATAGTCTCTCTAATATTTTCAGCATTTTATGGTATTTATTTAGAGGGGAAAATAAGATTTGGTTACTCTCAGAGAACTATAATCTAGTAAGAAAACTGCCATGAGGGACGCCTGGGTGGCTCAGGTCATGATCCAGGGTCCTGGGATCGAGCCCTGCATCGGGCTCCTTGCTCAGCAGGGAGTCTGCTTCTCCCTCTGCCTCTCCTAGTGTTTTTTGTTTTTTTCTCTCTCTCTCTGTCAAATAAAATCTTTTAAAAAAAACTGCCATGATAAAGTATATTTAAAATAAAAATTAAGAACAAATAAAAATATTTAAGATCATTAAGAATCTCAATGTGCCTTATTTAGAAATTTAATCAAAATACATTTCTTTGCATATAGTAAAGAAAACCACTACATACATATTTATATATACATATATAATAACAAAAATTCTTAATAAAATGGTGAGTAAAGCAGAATATGCATTAGGAACATAACTATATACTTCCAAACTATTATGTGTTGAGATTTAGACCTCGGCTTTTTTTTTTAAGATTTTATTTATCCCAGGACCCTGAGGTCATGACCTGAGCCAAAGGTGGACGCTTAACCAATAGGGCCACCCAGGCACTCCTGACCTTGGATGTTTTTAAAACCTTTTTTTCTAATCCAGTAATTTTTTTTTAATAAGCATGTGAAACTATACTGGAAATGCAAACTTCCACAAGACTTATTTGGAATACAGAATGAAGCTATACACTCTTACTAGTTTTTAGAAATAGTATTGCAGGAGAAACAAAAAATTCAAGGAAGCTGCTATTGTAACTTATTTGAAGTTACATGATTTATTAATCTATCTAACACATATTTGAAATTTAATGCAAGAATGCAAAACAATACCTGATAATGTGGCAAAATAATTTTGACTAAAAGTCTGCAAAACTAGAATCTATTATAGATTGAATGATGGCTATTCTGTCCAATTAGCAAATCAAACGCTACAGAGGGATTCTCTGGGATTATCTTTCCTCTACTCAAATTGTTGACACATCTAAGAATTGCATGTCTGGGGAAACAAGGAGCAAAGGGGAATTCATAATTTATAATTATAATTTATCCTAGTAATTTACCTAGGAAAATTTATATTTTCAGATGAAGGGTCCTTTTCCAACCAGCTTTCATAAAGAGATTTACTCTCAAAACCATCATCTGGGCTGGAGATCTGGAATGAAAAAATCAAATATTGTGAATTAGAGGCAGAATCAACTAAAATCTGACCATGTTATCAACTTACTATATGGATATGTGTTATGTTCTTTATAGAAAAACAAAAGCAATTGGCAAGAAAAAAATCCAACCAAATTCTTGTTCATTTTTGTTGTCTGCCTAATGGTAATTTTGCCAGAGACCTGGGATAAAATTTCCTGCTTCTTTTGGTAAGCTTTTTACTAGAGTTCCAGATTTTTAAAAAATGTCATCACTTTGGTTTTTGGGAGCTTAGATCTCTTTTAGTGGCAAGTTACTGGGGGAAACTAATTTAGAAAGATTTACTTTAGTAAATTGCTTTTGTCCAAGAAGACCTATAAAAAAAGGCCTCGGGGCAACAGATATGCCTAAAGAAGCTAAGCCTAAAATTGGCAATGTAAGTCCTGGTTTTGTAGGGCAGGTGGGATAAAGAGGAAATGCCATTTTAGAAAGTCAAATTATATTTAAACAAAGTTGGAATTTGATGGGTTTTAAAAGCTCTGTATAACCTCAGATTTCTCTTGGAAATTCTAAGAGCTTCTGTAATGCATGAACCTTTTTTACTACCCTCATTAAAAGTATGCCCACAAACATAACTTTTCTCTCTCCACTTGAAGAAAAGCAGGGTCACGTGGGAGAAAAATTGCAGACTTCGAAGGCTAAAGTCTATTTTAAAAATCCATATTATCACACATACCCACCTAAAATTTGGTTATAGCTCTACTTTGTTAAAAAAAAAAAAAAAGGGCATACCCTACTTATGCAGCTCTGAAAGCATTATAACCTTTGGTGTACTGTTTCCCCTCTTGAAGCCCTAGTTTTGTGGAAGTGGGGATAATGGTCCCCATCTTAACATAAATATCAGTTCCTCTGATATTTTCTCTGGCCTTATACAGAGTTGGTTGTTACCTCATCATTGCATATGCAGCCCTGAGCTTAGAAACAGTCCTGGCACTCCACAGTCATCCCTTTACATGTTGCAGCTGCAGAGATGTTCTGTTCATTTCTAGCCAACTCACCGGGTTCTACTCTACTCTGCTCCTGCCAACTTGCAATAGCTAAGAACCTGTTCCAACTCCCACATCCTGCTTAGATTGAATTCCCCCAAAAATCCTTTCATTTCCTGGAATCACCATCTCAGTGTAGTACTAACCAGAATGGTGTCCCTTCAGCCTGGTCTCCCTGGATCATACTTTCTGTCTCTGATATACACACCTTCATAGATGCTGACCCTCCTCCATTATTTCAACACCCTGTCCCATTTCTTTCTTTTATCAGGCAGCTGCCCTTCTCTCTAAGCTCTGCCCTCTACAACTCTTATCCTATTCTCATGTTACCAGCATGGTTTGACTGTGCCAACACACACTAGGGGTTGGTAAAATTGTAATAATCAGCTCACAGGAGAATACAAGTCTTTTTCTACTGGGTTTTGGTATAGCCATAGATAAGCATCTGCCTCTGTACAAAGGGGCATAGACCTAAACATATCCCTGTTGGCCCTAACATTCATACTCTTTTATTTTGAAAGAGCACAAGCATGGGGGGAGGAGCAGAGGGAAAGAGCATCTCAAGCAGGCTCCATGTTGACACAGCTCCATCTCACGACCCTGAGATCATGACCTGAGTCAAAATCAAGAGTCAGACGCTTAACTGACCAAGCCACCCAGGCACCCTGAAAATTCTTCTTATTCTTGAGATCAAAGGCAGGAGCCATCTCTAGGACAGCACAAAGCATAAGTGTATATGCTGAGAAGGACTTTCTCAGGCTTTAGATAAGATTTTTTTTATAGGACATTCCAATAAAAGGATCAAGAACACAAGCTACCCAATATGTTGAGAGTTGTGATGAGAATAATGAGAGAACTCTCATTTGAGAAAACTAGTTTTTATAGACACTAAAAGGAGAAAGGAAAGGGCAATAATAAGGGAAAGTAGGAAACAGTACCTTCAGAAAAGTGACACTACTTCACATTGTAATGTAAAGTGATAACATCAAAGAAATATTTCTGTAATTAAATTCTACAATGAACTATTTAAATGAAGTACACAGATGTTAAGTGAATGGATTATATAATTTTTAGAGTACATTAGAGTTCAGAGTACTTTTTTACCAATATTTACAAAATTCCTATATGACAAGAATTATTTTCATTTTGCTGTTAGAGGTGCTACAGCTTATTCTATTCACTACACTAATACAGAGTGATCTTTCTAATGAACAAATATGATAATGTATAACCTTGTTAGATTTTTAATTTCTCTATCGCCAGATTTCTGAATTTGGCTTATTTCTCAGCCCCATTTCTTACCATCTTTCCACCAAAACCTTATGTTCATGTCACACTGAGCCACCTAGAGGTCAGGAAATATTCTCTTTCATATCTCCACATCTGTTTTAGGTACTGTGTTCTATGCTAAGAATGCCTTTTCTCTTACTTTCACATCCTTCCATTTTACAGGCCAAGCACTAATTATTCTATAAACCTCTTCTCATGCTTCCCCAGCTACCCCAGGATTTCAGATTCTCTATTCCATAATTGTTCTCCATTGTTGGTAGTACCCAATATTCTACTGAAGTATAAATCCTCATTTACAAGAGTGTATCCTCTCTGGATTACTAAGTATTTGGATTCAGTGACCATGTCTTTTTATTGTTGCTGCTGCTAGAATTCACTATGTAGGGTCTGAACCCAAGGCCTTTTCCATTTTCAGCTCAGTGTTCTGTTCTATCAAAATGCCTCTACCACATGAAATTATGTACCTAATACTTGACAACAGTGCACACAATTATTAATAGCTACTATTAGAAGAGACTAGCAATACTATTTTTATAGTTAGGTCATTTAAATACTGTATTAAAGATTTTGTTCTGACTTGGTATATACACAAATCAGCTATATCTCTCACCACTTTAAAAATCAGTACCACTAATTAAGAAAACATGTGTCATTCACTTATCCATTCATCAGAAAACATTAAGACAGATTTATTTACCTCTTTTGTTAGTTTATACACCAATTGGTAAAGAAGAGGTGTACAGTCAACTCTGAGAGTATAATTGCCTGAAAAAAATAGAGTATATTTTAATACTTCCAAATGAAATTCCAATAGAAGTCTAATTCTATTTCTAATTGTAAACAAGGTATAATAGACTTGAAATTGAAGGCATCATTCTCAAGGAATTAGAATGGAGTGGAAATAGTTCCTCAGGAGCAAGAGAGGTTGCAGTGTATAGGAGGGCTTTGGATGCTAAGGCAGCAAGTCCCACAGTAATCCTAGCATCATTCTTAAGGTGCTATCTCTTAGGGGGACTTTGGCAAAGGAAGTGATAAAGCTATACCATCCATTCTTTATTTACTCAATTCAACAGTATCAAGACATAAGACTAGAGCATTTCAGTAACTCGTAAGTATGCTCTAACATTACCTAGACATCATCATACAATGAAAGCTTAGAGACACAAATGTCACATGTTGAGTTCCAAGGGAAGTCTGTGTTTACTTCAAATTGTTCCAATACATACAGGAGGTATTTCTATATAAATATTCTGTAAAATATTCTGAAATATTTTAGCCTAATTTGTTTAATATCTCCACAGGAAGAATATGATTAATATTAATACTAGAGTTTTAAGTAGTAATTCAAGATAGGCAAATAGCAAATATACTAAAATTATGATCAGTAGCTTAATTATGAATCATACACTCATTCATTTGAATCATGATTTTCCCTGTGGTAAAATGGAAAATGAAGGTATCATTGAAGAACTTCATAGGAAGAAAATAACCTTAGTTTACAAGTTAGTTACAATTTGCAGACTTAAAAGATGGTACATGGTTTCATAATCTGAAATAAAATATACCTTCTATAGATGAATCTGAGTTGATATAAGCAATGCTTCTCTCCTGGAGTGTTTTTGCATTCTCCTATAGTTGAAGCAAAGTTGTTAATTCACAATATTTATAATTGTGGAAATGTAAAATAAAACTAAGCAAATTAATTTAGTATAAAAGTGGTCTACAGATATCTTTATGAATCAAATACCTATGCCTTTGAACATAATTTCTAAGAAAATGCAGATAACTGGCTGGTTGACATTAATGCAATTAAAATCAGTAGGGAAAATATCACACATAGCTACTGTTTATAGCAATAGCAGGAATTGTCACAGAAAAAGTATTTTCAAAGTGTGGTTCCTTGATTCCTTGCATTAGAATATGAAGGGGTGACGCTCCCAGAATCTGGGCCCCACTGCAGACCTAATGAAAAATAATTTCTGAAAGGCCTGGAAATCTGTATTTTGTACAAGGTATCCCTGGAAGTCCTTACACATACTGAAGTTTGAGAGATATAGTGAGACTGGATACCCAAGTAAAGTATAAGTGAGAAATAGAGAATTTCCATTTATCTATTTTTAAAAGAGGAGATATAAAGAAAAAATAATTTTAAAAGATAGAAAACTACAGGGAGAGAAGGAAAGACATTAGGACAGTCTCTCTTTTTCCCCCTTCCCCTCACTCTCACTCCTAACACACACACACACACACACACACACACACACAAGATAAAGTAGAAAATACTATCACATAGATGGGAATATGCTGAGAGAGGCTTTTATTTCCATCTAGTTTGCTACCTTATAAGAACACGCTATAATAGGAGGCAGTCCAAGATAGAAGCATAGAAATACCCTGAACTCAGTTCCCAGACATACCAAATCTATACCTACATACAGAGCAATTCCTCCTGAAGAACTAAGGGCTGATTGAACAGCTTCTACACAACAAAGAATAGAGGGACCACATAAAGGAGAGTAGGAACAGCAGAGACACAGTAACATTGAGAACACCCACCCCCAATGTGGCAACCTATAGTAGGGAGAGATAGAACTGAGGGGCCCATGTGCAGACTTGCCCACCCTGGGGAACAGAAAATCAAAACAAAACACAGATAGTAGTTTAAAGGGAAAATAGACTATTAAAGTGAAGGAAATTCATTTACTAACCTTAGAATGTCTGCCAAATGGGCTTAACTGCTGGAACTCTCTCCAGAGTCAGAGGTACTCAGTCCCCTAACCCAAACCAGCTCCAGCTGTCCCACCAAGGTGACCCAGGGACAAAGCACCCACATCATACCTGGCCTGCTCCCATGCCATCTGCAGCCATCCCACCAAAGCAGCCCCAATGTGGAGCACTCCAAAAACCCGTGGCCTGAGCCTGCTCCTTTCAGCTGTCCCTCCAGGGTGACCATGCAAAGCACTCCAGGAACCCCTGGATTACACTTGCTTCAGCTCCAGCTGACCTGACAAGGGTGTCTCCTGTGCAGAGTGCCCCAGCCAATACCCATCCAGCACCAATCAGCTAGCCAAAGCCACTAAGCACACAGTCTACACAGGGGACATTCTTAAGAAAGGCCACTTCTTCAAGACTGGGAGAGGTACCTGTTCCATCTAATTCATAGAAACAAACACAAACTGAGACAAAAATCAGGAGACAGAGGAAGATGTTCCAAACAAAAGAATATGACCTCAGAAAAAGAACTAAAATTCATAAAGATGCTCACCAGACTTGAGAGAAGAGTGGATGAATTCAGTAAGAACTTCAACAAAGAGACAGAAAATATAAAAAGAAACCCACCAAAACTAAAAAGTACAACAACTAAAATGAGAACACTAGAGGGAATCCACATGAGAGTAGAGGAACCAGAAGAACAGATCAGTAAGCTGGAAGACAGGGTATTGAAAAGCAACTAAGTTGAACAGCAAAAGAAATTTTTTAAATGAGGACAAGTTAAGTGACCTCTGCAACAACGTTAAACATAAATTTTGCAATATAGAGTTCCCAGAAGGAGAAACAGAGAGAAGGGAGCAGAAAACTTATTTGAAGAAATAACAGCTGAAAACTTCCCTAATTTGGGTAAGAAAACAGATATCCAGGAACCCCAAAAAAGATGAATCCATGAGATTAGATCTCATGATATGTCAAAAAGCAAATCTCAATAAGTTTAAGACTTATATTAAGCATCTTTTCTTTCTTTTTTCTTTACATTTTTTTAAATTTTATTATGTTAATCACCATACATTACATCATTAGTTTTTGATGTAGTGTTCCATGATTGTTTGCGTATAACACCCAGTGCTCCATTCAGTACCTGCCTCCTTTAATACCCATCACCAGGCTAACCCATCCTCCCAACCCCCTCCCCTCTAAAACCCTCAGTTTGTTTTTCAGAGTCCAGTCTCTCATGGTTTGTCTCCACCTCCGACTGCCCCCCTACACTTTACCAATCCTATATTTTTTATTAACATATATTATTTGTTCCAGAGGTACAGGTCTGTGATTCAACAGTCTTATACAATTCACAGTGCTCACCATAGCACATACCCTCCCCAATCACCAGCCACCCCATCCCTCCCACGCCCCACCACTCCAGAAACCCTCAGTTTGTTTCCTGAGATTAAGAATTCCTCATATCAGTGAGATCATATGATACTTGTCTTTCTATGACTTATTGCTTGACAAGATTTCATTCCTTTTGATGGCTGCATAATTGTATATATATATACCACACCTTCTTTATGCATTCATCTGTCGATGGACATCTTGGCTCTTTCCATAGTTTGGCTATGGACATTTGGCTGTGGACATTGCTGCTATAAATATCGGGATGCACGAACCCCTTCAGATAACTACACTTGTATCTTTAGGGTAAATACCCAGTAGTGCAATTGCTGGGTCGTATGGTAGCTGTATTTTCAATTTTTGAGGAACCTCCATACTGTTTTCCAGAGTGGCTGCACCAGCTTGCATTCCCACCAACAATGTAGGAGGGTTCCTTTTTCTCTGCATCCCCGCCAATGTCTGTCATTTCCTGACTTGTTCATTTTAGCCATTCTGACTGGTGTGAGGTGGTATCTCATTGAGGTTTTGATTTGGATTTCCCTGATGCCAAGCAATCTTCAGCTGGATGTCTTCTTTGGAAAAATGTCTGTTCATGTCTTCTACCCATTTCTTGATTGGATTATTTGTTCTTTGGGTGTGGAGTTTGAGAAGTTCTTTATAGATTTTGGATACTAGCCCTTTATCTGATATATCATTTGCAAATATCTTCTCCCATTCTGTCGCTTGTCTTTTGGTTTTGTTGACTGTATCTTTTGCTATGCAAAAGCTTTTTATCTTGATGAAGTCCCAATAGTTCATTTTTGCCCTTGCTTCCCTTGCCTTTAGCGATGTTTCTAGGAAGAAGCTGCTGCGGCTGAGGTCGAAGAGGTTGCTGCCTGTGTTCTCCTTTAGGATTTTGATGGACCCCTGTCTCACACTGAGGTCTTTCAATGATTTTGAGTCTATTTTTGTGTGTGGTGTAAGGAAATGGTCCAGTTTCATTCTTCTGCATGTGGCTGTCCAATTTTCCCAACACCATTTGTTGAAGAGACTGTCTTTTTTCCATTGGACATTCTTTCCTGCTTTGTCAAAGATTAGTTGACCATGGAGTTGAGGGTCCATTTCTGGGCTCTCTATTCTGTTCCATTGATTTATGTGTCTGTTTTTGTGCCAGTACCATACTGTCTTGATGATGACAGCTTTGTAATAGAGCTGAAAGTCCGGAATAGTGATGCCGCCAGCTTTGCTATTCTTTTTCAACATTCCTCTGGTTCCGTACAAATTTTAGGATTATTTGTTCCATTTCTTTGAAAAAAGTGGATGGTATTTTGATAGGGATTGCATTAAATGTGTAGATTGCTCTAGGTAGCATTGACATTTTCAGAATTTTTGTTCTTCCAATCTATAAGCATGGAACATTTTTCCATTTCTTTGTGTCTTCCTCAGTTTCTTTAATGAGTATTTTATAATTTTCTGAGTACAGATTCTTTGCCTCTGGTTAGATTTATTCCTAGGTATCTTATGGTTTTGGGTGCATTTGTAAGTGGGATAGACTCCCTAATTTCTCTTTCTTCTGTCTTGTTGGTGGTGCATAGGAATGTCACTGATTTCTGTGCATTGATTTTATATCCTGCCACTTTACTGAATTCCTGTATGAGTTCTAGCAGTTTTGAGGTAGAGTCTTTTGGGTTTTCCACATAACGTATCATATCATCTGCAAAGAGTGAGAGTTTGACTTCTTTGCTGATCTGGATGCCTTTTATTTCTTTTTGTTGTCTGATTGCTGTGGCTAGGACTTCTAATACTATGTTGAATACCAGTGGTGATAGTGGACATCCCTGCCGCGTTCATGACCTTAGGGTGAAAGCTCTCAGTTTTTCCCCATTGAGAATGATATTCACTGTGGGTTTTTCATAGATGGCTTTTATGATATTGAAGTATGTACCCTCTATGCCTATACTCTGAAGAGTTTTCATCAAGAAAGGATGCTGTACTTTGTCAAATGCTTTTTCTGCATCAATTGAGAGGATCATATGGTTCTTGTTCTTTTTTTTAGTAATGTATTGTATCACATTGATTGATTTGCAGATGTTGAACCAACCCCGCAGCCCAGGGATAAATCCCACTTGGTCGTGGTGAATAATCCTTTTAATTAATATACTGTTGGATCCTACTGCTAGTATTTTGGTGAGAATTTTTGCATCCATGTTCAAGGATATTGGTCTGTAATTCTCCTTTTTGATGGGTTCTTTATCTGGTTTTGGGATCAAGGTAATTATAGCAGAGAACTTCACTAATTTGGGGAAGGAAACAAGCATCAAAATCCAGGAGGCACAGAGAATCCCCCTCAAAATCAATAAAAATAGGTCAACACCCTGACATCTAATAGTAGAACTTACAAGTCTCAGAGACAAAGAGAAACACTTGAAAGCAGCTCGATCAAGAGATCTATAACTTACAATGGTAGAAATATTAGACTGGCAACAGACCTATCCACAGAGACCTGGCAGGCCAGAAAGGACTGGCATGATATATTCACAGCACTAAGAAAAATATGCAGCCAAGAATACTATATCCAGCTAGGCTGTCATTGAAAATAGAAGGAGAGATAAAAAGCTTCCAGGACAAAGAAAAAATAAAGGAATTTGCAAACACAAAAGCAGCCCCACAGCATATATTGAAAGGGGTCCTCTAAGCAAAGAGAGAACCTAAAAGTACCATAGACCAGAAAGGAACACAGACAATATACAGTACCAGTCACCTTATAGGCAATACAGTGGCACTAAATTCATATCTTTCAATAGTTACCCTGAATGTAAATGAGCTAAATGCCCCAATCAAAAGACACAGGCTATCATATTGGATAAAAAAACAAGACCCATCGATATGCTGTCTGCAAGAGACTCATTTTAGACCCAAAGACACCCCCACATTGAAAGTGAGGGGGTGGTAAACGATTCAACAGGCTAATGGACACCAAAAGAAAGCTGGGGTGGCAATCCTTATATCAGACAAATTAGATTTTAAACCAAAGACTGTAATAAGTGATGAGGAAGGACACTATATATTACTTAAAGGGTCTATCCAACAAGATCTAACAACTGTAAATATCTATGCCCCTAACATGGGAGCAGCCAATTATATAAGCCAGTTAATAATAAAAGCAAAGAAACACATTGAGAACAATACAATAGTAGTGGAGGACTTTAACACCCCCCTCACTGAAATGGGCAGATCATCTAAGCAAAATATCAACAAGGAAATAAAGACTTTAAGTGACTAACTGGACCAAATGGACTTCACAGATATATTCAGAACATTCCATCCCAAAGCAACAGAATACACATTCTTCTCTAGTGCCCATGGAACATTCTCCAGAATAGATCACATCCTAGGTCACAAATCATGTCTCAACCGGTACCAAAAGATTGGAATCATTCCCTGCATATTTTCAGACCACAATGCTTTGAAACTAGAACTCAATTACAAGAGGAAAGTCGGAAAGAACTCAAATACATGGAGGCTAAAGAGCATCCTACTAAAGAATGAATGGGTCAAAGAGGAAATTAAAGAATTAAAAAAAATTCATGGAAACCAATGCAAATGAAAACACAACTGTTCAAAATCTTTGGGATGCAGCCAAGGCAGTCCTAAGAGGAAAGTGTATAGCAATACAAGGCTTTCTCAAGAAACAAGAAAGGTCTCAAATACACAACCTAACCCTACACCTAAAGGAGCTGGAGAAAGAACAGCAAATAAAGCCTAAACCCAGCAGGAGAAGAGAAATAATAAAGATCAGAGCAGAAATCAATGAATTAGAAACCAAAAGACCAGTACAACAGATCAATGAAACTAGGAGCTGGTTCTTTGAAAGAATTAACAAGATTGATAAACCCCTGGCCAGACTGATCAAAAAGAAAAGAGAAATGACCCAAATAAACAAAATTAATAAACCAGTAGCCAGACTCATCATGAAAGAGAAGACTCAGGTAAAATCAGAAAAAAAGAGAAGTTAAAACTAACATGACAGAAACATAAAAGATTATAAAAGACTATTATAAAATATTATACACCAACAAACTGGACAAGCTAGGAGAATGCAAAGCTGGTAGAGCCACTCTGGAAAATAGTATGGAGTTTCCTCAGAAAGTTGAAAATAGAGCTACCCGATGACCCAGCAACTGCACTACTGGGTATTTACTCCAAAGATACAAATGTAGTCATCAGAAGGGGCACCTGCACCCCAATGTTTATAGCAGCAATGTCCACAATAGCCAAACTATTGGAAAGAGCCCAGATATATCCATCGACAGATGAATGGATAAAGAAGATGTGGTGTATATATATATATATATATATATATATATATATATATATATACAGTGGAATATTATGCAGCCATCAGAAAAATGAAATCTTGCCATTTGCAATGACGTGGATAGAACTAGAGGGTATTATGCTAAGCAAAATAAGTCAATCGGAGAAAGAATTATCATATGATCTCACTGATATGTGGAATTTGAGAAACAAGGCAGAGGATCATAGGACAAGGGAGGGAAAAATGAAACAAGATGAAACCAGAGGAGGAGACAAAGCATAAGAGACTCTTAATCTCAGGAAACAAATGGAGGGTTGCTGGAGTGGAGGGGGGGGTGGGAAGGATGAGGTGGCTGCGTGATGGACATTGGGGAGGGTATGTGTTGTGAGTGCTGTGTATTTTTGAAAGAATTAACTGTGAATCAAAGACCTGTACCCCTGAAACAATATAATACATTATATGTTAATAATAAAAAAATTATACACCAACAAACTGGACAACCTAGAAGAAACAAAATTCTAGAAATGTACATCTTCTAAAACTGAATTAGGAAGAAATAGAAAATCTGAGCAGTCCAATTACTTGTAACAAAATTGGACCCATAACCAAAAATCCCCAATAAACAGAAGTCCAGGCCCAGTGGCTTCACAGATGACTTTTACCAAACATTTATGAAGAGTTAATACCTCTCTTTCTCAAACTATTCCAAAAAACAGAAGAGGAAATAAAACTTCCAATTCATTCTATGAGGCCAGCATTACCTTGATACCAAAACCAGATACAGACACTCAAAAAAAGAAAGAAAGAAAATGAAAATTATAGGATATTCAAAAAAATAAAAAAGAAAGAAAAAGAAAATGAAAATATAGACTCAGAAATTCTCAACGGAATATGAGGAAACCAAATCCAACAATACATTAAAAGGACCATTTATCATGATCAAGTGGGATTTATTCCAGGGATGTAAGGATCTTAAGATCAGTAACAAGACAAGGATGTTCACTCTTGCCAACTTTTTCAACATTGTATTGAAAGTGCAAGCTGTAGCAGTCAGACAAGAAAAAGAAAAGGCATCCCAAATTGGTAAGGAGAAAGTAAAACTGTCACTACTTGTAGATGACATGATACTATATATAGAAAATCCTAGAGACTCCACCAAAAGACTAATAGAACTAATAAATGATTAAGTTGCTAGATGCAAAATTAACATACAGAAATATGTTGATTCTATATGCTAATAACAAAGTAGCAGAAAGAGATTTTAAGAAAAGAATCCCATTTACAATTGCACAAAAAAGAATAAAATACCTAGGAATAAATTTAACCTAGGAGATGAAAGACCTGTACTCTAAAAGTATAAAACATCGTTGAAGGAAACTGAAGATAACACAACCAAATGGAAAGATAAGCCATGCTGTAGAATGGATTAATATTTTTAAATATCCATAGTACCCAAAGCCACCTACAGATTCACTGCAATCCCTATCAAAATACCAGTAACACTATTTTTCACTAGGGAACTAGAAGAAATAATCCTAATATTTGTATGGAACTACAAAAGACCATAAAAAACAAGGTAATCTTAAGATAACAAAGCTGGAGGCATCATAATCCCACATTTCAAACTATAGTAAGAAGCTATATTAATCGAAACAGTATGGTACTAGCACAAATATGAGTCACATTGATCAATGGACCCAAACAGAGAGCCAGAAATAAACCCACTTATGGCAATTAATCTATGACAAAGGAGGCAAGAACATGCAATGGGGAAAATACAGTCTCTTCAATAAATGGTGCTGGGAAACTGGGCAGATGAATGCCAAAGAATGAAAGTAGATCACTTTCTTACACTGGACACAAAAATAAACTCAAAATGTATTAAAGACCTAAATGTAAGACCTGAAACCATAACACTCCTAAAAGAAAACATAAGCAGTAATGTCTTGCACATCAGCCTTAGTAATATTTTTCTGGATCTATCTCCTCAGGCAAGGGAAACAAAGGCAAAAATAAACAACTGAGACTACATCAAAATAGAAAGCTTTTGCACAGCCAAAAAAAACCAAACCAAAACAAAACACAACAAATGAAAAAGGCAACCTACTGAATGACAGAAGGTATTTACAAATGATGTACTGATAATTAATATCCAAAACATATAAAGAACTGATATAACTTAACACCAAAAAAACCCCTAATAATCCACTTACAAAATGGGCAGAGGACCTGAAGAGACATTTTTTTCAAAGATGATATACAGATGGCCAACAGACACATAAAAAGATGCTCAACATCACTACTCAGAGAAATGTAAATCAAAACCACAATGAGGTATCATTTCATACCTATCAGAATGGCTAGTATCAAAAAGTAAATAACAAGTGTTGATGAGGATGTGGATAAAAGGGAGCCCTCACGCACTGTTGGTGGGAATGTAAATTGGTGCGGCCACCAGAGAAAACAGTATGTAGAGTTCTTGAAAAACTAAAATTAGAACTACCAAATGATCCAGCAATTCCTCTCCTGGGTATTTACCCAAAGAATGTGAAAACACTAATTCAAAAAGATATATGCAACCCCTATATTTATATCATTATTTACAATAGCCAAGATATGGAAGTAATCTAAGTGTTCATCAATGGATGAATAAAGAAATGTGGGGTGTGTGTGTGTGTGTGTGTGTGTACACACTGGAATATGACTCAGCCATAAAAAAGACTGAAATTTTGCCATCTGTGACAACACAGATGAACGTAGAGGGTTATTATGCTAACTGAATTAAGTCAGACAGAGAAAGACAAATACCATATTATTTTACTTCTATGTGGAATCTAAGAAAAAAACAAATGAACAAATAAGCAAAAGTTAATACAGAGACCTGGTGGTTGCCAGAAGGGAGGGGAGTGGGAGGATGGGCAAAATAGGTGAAGGGATTAATAAGTACAAACTTCCAGTTATAAATAATAAATCATGAAGATGCAAAGTACAGCACAGTCAATAATACAATAATAACTTTATATGATGACAGATAGTAACTACATTTATTGTGGTAAGCATTGCATAATGTATAAAATTGTCAATCCACAATTTGTATACCTAATATAATATTGTCTGTCAAC
The DNA here is from genome assembly GCF_009762305.2 of Zalophus californianus. Taxonomy (NCBI): domain Eukaryota; kingdom Metazoa; phylum Chordata; class Mammalia; order Carnivora; family Otariidae; genus Zalophus; species Zalophus californianus. Next base: position 42,280,986 of record NC_045605.1, read on the forward strand.
TATACTTAAATTTTAAAAAGATTACAATAAAAAAATTAAAGCTGTGAGTGGTTATGGCACAAATGAGAACTATTGCCTATCTTCACTTGCCCACAGTGGCCAGATGGTACGTGTCTTTGCTATAGATACATACAGAGTCAGAGTTTCCATTATAACACATTTTTAGTAGAAATAAAGAAGATTCCTTAACTATATTTAAAGAAAATATGCTGCTGAATATGATCAAGAATTGGAAAATGTTGAAATTGTCCCTAACCCAGATTTATTTGGATTAATGCAAAGTATATTTATTACTTTATATCTTAGATTTTTTGTCCTTTAAGCTGCTAAAATTAGAGAAACAGAGACACGTATTTATAGATACATGTATTCACAAGAATTTACATTTCTAAAGGTAAAGGAAATTTGATTCATCTAGTCTACTTCCAAAATGCATATTCATAATTACCAATGTGATAATACTTATTTCATTCACATGAACATTTAAAGTAACATAAGAGGAAATGAGTCGGGGGAAAGTATTTCAAAAACTAGATAATAACAAGAAGTATATAACATGCTTTAAAACAATGCTAAAAATCTCAACTCATAAAAGATAAACTTACTCTCGTGCTGGGATAGTAAGTGCTTATATAGTGCACCTGTCTTTATAAAATGTGTGTCCTTACCTTGTACATTAAAGAACTTAGTTACTCAATAGGGAGGCTAAAGGAAGAAGATGAAACAATGGGGCCTAGGAGAGATACTTAAAGCATTAGGAGCCAGTGTAACATGAAAATCAATCATATCTAAAGAAAAAGTAAATATCTGAAATTATACAGGCAATTTACTAAAGTAATTCCATTTACAAAATTATCTTCTACTCATCAATCAAGCACTTATCTTTTGTAGAATGGTAAAATATACCTATGGCTGCAATTGATATGGAATCTACAAATGTAAAGTTATAATCAAAGTACAGTTACCTTAGGTTTCCTTAGGTAAGAACATCATAGGTTTTCTTAAATAAAACTCCAAGAAAACTTCAAAAACTTGAAAATTAACGCCAAGGATCTGTATCCATTTTTACATAGGCCAATCCTCTTGTCAGAAAAGCTTGCTAGTTTTGATTATTCTCTGTGCTTACAAATTTTACTTATTCACAAAACAAGTCAAATGGAAACCAAAATGTTTTAACAAGAATAAACCTGGTTTTGGCCCAGTAATTAAGAAGTTATTCTGCTTTGCCAAACTAATGTGAAAGTAAAAACAAACTCTATTCTCTTAAGTTCTTGAGTCTTTCTCCAAATTAAAACCATTTTAGCTAATGGAATCTATCTGTGCTCACCCTGAGATACATGTATTTTGTTTCCCTGTTGACCAAGAAAATAACAAGAATCTCTGGTCTTATTTACCTCAGCCCATTCTGTGGACCCCAGCAGCCCAAACTCCTCTGCGTCCCAGCTGGCAAAAATGATAGTTCTTCTAGGTCTCCAGCCTGCAATCATTGTTAACATACATTAATTAGGTACACCTGCCTAAAAATAGATGACAATTAAGTGAGTCACTTTTTGTCATCACCTACTAAGAAAACATTATTTACCTCCGCTCATCAGTTTTCCAAAACTCTGGACAATTTCTTGCAAAACAGCAGCCCCACTGGTTGGGTCAATAGCTCCGAACACCCAGGAATCCCGATGACCTCCTAGAACAACATACCTGTCTGGAAAATAAGGTGTTCAAAAGAACTACAACTTTCAATACATTACAAGTAGTTGTGATTTAGGTTTTTAAATTAAGCTTCCTTTTTGGTTGAGTTTCCTCCATAGGGGGGAAAAAATCAACACTGTAAGGTAGAGATTTCTCTTAAGAGTTGCAACAATTAGCTGTTTCACATCAGTCAGAGAAAAAAAGAATCAGTTATCGACTGAAGTTTATTTTCTTACTCTTCTAATCTTTGTAAAAATGAAGTGTTTAAAAACACTCAGACTCACCAGGTTCCACAGATCCTCTGATCGTTCCAATTACATTGTAAATCCTTGTAATTTTGTTGGTGTTATGAACGTGCATTCTTACCTTCCTAGGATTTCAAAGGGATTAAGTTATTTCATATAGATTATTACGTCTAACAGTTTTGTTCCACCATTTTATTATGAAAAAGCTCAAAATTACAGAAAACTATAATAGGACAATGAATTCCCATATATCCACAAACTAATTCAATGATCATTAACACTGTTGATGTGTGCAATGTGTAAATGGTTAATGCATTTTACTCCTAAGTACTTAAGCATGCTTAAAGTCAGATTTTAAAACTGAATGTCAATATTTTTATTATTCTTCCCTCACAGCTATATTGTTGATATTTATTTAAAGTCCAAAATACTCTCTTATTCAAAATGTCTTGGGCATTCATTCTAAAGTTTTTAAATACACTGTATAAATTACAAAAATAAGGAAGGCAGCCAATTATGTTTTAAAGGACCAGTAAGCATTTTTAAAATGTGTCTTTGTATTCACATTAATTCCTGCTGGTACGAGATTGTTGAAGCAGAATATCAGTATATTGTTAAATAGCTGGCTGAGTGCTGCCAAAAAGAAACATGGGAAACGTGGGAAGGAAATGGGAATTTGGGAAGCACCTGCTAAAATGTACCAGACAACTATATAATGAAACCTTCCTAGCCCATCACTGTTGATTCTGATTTGGGCCAGCCTTTTAAATATCCACTCATGGAATATAATTAACCAAATTATAATTCAAGGGAAAATACAGTCAGACTCAAATAGTCAGGAAAAAAAAGCCATTTACATTCTATGAATCCAAAATGACATGGGAAAATGCTCAGTCTCTTTTTCACAAGGAAACAAAATGAATCTTTATCTATGGGAGGGGGCGGGGTGCAGAGAGAGGACTCCCAGCAGTTTCTAATTTGTGGTTATTTATGATGGAAGAACTAAGAGGTTGTCAAAACCCGTACATTGCTAAGTGCAGATTCTGATTTTTCCCTCTATATGTATACTGTGCTTCTGAATGAATATTTAAATCATGTGCAATATTCAACTAAAGTGCCTTTGGGGAAAAAACTAATTAATGGGGTATTTTTTACATTTTATGACATTAAGGATTTATTTTGCTACTGAGAGATAAAAATTAAAAGCAAAGAAGCAGAAACATTTTTAGCATGTGTTTCTAAAAATATAAGCCTACGATCTATTAGTAAGAAACCCTGAATCATTGATGCTATGTCATTAAATGAAAAACATAAGAATGTTACAAATAAGGAATGAGGGAAAAAATCTATTTTAATCAAAACCTGAAAATAAACATAGATTATCTGTTCAGATCCTGAGAGGAGCTCATCCACGTATTTAATACTTATGTCTTTCTTAGTTTTTAGAATCATTGACTCCAGAAGTTTGTTTTTTTTTAAGATTTTATTTATTTGACAGAGAGAGACACAGCGCAAGAGGGAACACAAGCAAGAGGAGTGGGAGAGGGAGAAGCAGGCTTCCTGCCGAGCAGGGAGCCCAATGTGGGGCTTGATCCCAGGACCCTGGGACCATGACTTGAACCGAAGGCAGACACTTAACAACTGAGCCACCCAGGTGCCCAGACTCCAGAGTTTTTAAGAGGATCTATTTGTTTGTCCTATTATCACTTCAAACTCATCATGTTCCAAATAACATGAACTCTACAATGTAAGCTCCACAGGGGAAGGAATTTTGTCTGTTTTGTTCACTGCTGAATCCCCAGTACACAGAATAGTGCCTGGGTTACAGTAAATGCTCAATAAATATTTGTGAAATGAATGAATATACTCCTGTAAGGAAAATGTGAAAAAGGCCTTAGCTCATCCATCAGTTAACTCTGCCTATCACTGTCTTTGACTAGAATATTTCACAACTCTGTAGAGATCAAAGTTAACTTATAGAAATACCACATCCACTGAAATATACAATCTGTCTAGTGAATGTTCAACTGATTCCTTCAAGGTAGAAGAAACAAGTTTTTTGCTATTAAGTACTTCCATTTCAGTATTCTTGATGCGCTGATTTTTTTGGTATCATCACCGAATTCTCCTTTGAACCAATTTTAATTCCTTGGTGGTTCCCTTATTAATGAATTAAATGAAATATTTGACACATGTTCATTTTATATTTGTAGGAGAAACATGGTTTTACTTAAAAAAAAATCCTTTATCATTTTTGGAAGTCCCACTGAGATGTACAATGGATTCACCTCATAGAACCAGGTATGAGTAGCTTAAACCCAGACTTGTCTTCTTTTGACTCTGAGGTAAAACACAAGCAGTGACAGAATTTTCACTCAGCTGACTCTATATCTCTTTTTAATTAAGTGTTTAATTTTAACACCAGTATAGAGTGTTGTATTAGTTTTAGGTGTACAATATAGTGATTCAACAATTCTATATATTACTCAGTGTCCATCATGATAAGTATACTCTTAATCCCCCCCCATCATCTCTTTTACTCATCCCCCCCACCCACCTCCCCTTTGGTAGCCATCTGTTTGTTCTCTATAGTTAAGAGTCTGTTTCTTGGTCTTTCTATGAACTTCTAACTTTATACTATCTTCCCTACTGATTTTGTGTTTTGTATTTCTAGTTTGCTTATGGCAGGTAAATTATTCCCTATTCGTGGCAGCAATGATTAAGAATTTGATTTTATGTCTTGTCACTTGGTAATCTCTGTAAATGGATTAATTATCAAGAGTTCTTCTGGGTGAGAAATGACACAATCTGGACAGTTCATATGGATGAAAAATGACAGAATCTCTGTAAATCAATTAATAGATTATCAAAAGGTCTTTTTGGTGAGAAAGAACAGAGATTTTTATTTGTGTATTTGTCCACTTTGTGCTCAAATCGATTAAGAATTCTGTGCCCATGGTGAAGGAGAACAACTTTTTGATATCTAGACCAAGGGATTTGTATGTTTCTGAGTTTACTATTGAACTGAAATTGTAGAACTGAAGCTATAAGTTTTCTCTGTTCTCTGTGTCATTACGTTTCTGTTTCTAAATCAGAAAGGCCTTTTCTTTCATTGTGTATGTTAGGTTTTCCTGCTGCTATAAATAATAACTCATAAAGTAACTCTGTTCTGAGTTATAGAGATAGATAAGCATTTATATAAAGTATTTCTAAAATTCCTTTAAAATAAAACATTGAACTTCTAATACTCTAAAAGTGCTGCAGAAACATTCTTACACAAACTAAAAACACCCTAAGAATGCAAGTTTGCATTGTTAATGTAAAGTGTTAGCAAACAAGATGATCTACTAATTTTGGTTTAATCAAAAGAGCTACATATTCTGATTTATCAGTGTTAAATTTCCCTTTCTCCCTCAGACAAAACTACTTAAAGTTCTAAATAATGCCATGGCTGTTTCACAACTCTACACAGGTTGATCTCTCCAACCAGCATTTCCTGCCTGCCTTGATGCAGTGGGAAACTTAATCTTTCTGTAATACTAAGCTCAATGAACAAATTCTATGATCACACCTCTACAACAATACTAATGCTAATGCATTAAGCCTTAGTGTAGTTATGTGCTTGCCCATTTTAACTCATTTAACCCACCTGCACAGTAAGTGATCAATAAACGTTAGCTACTTTCTCTCGTCTCTTGTACTCCTTCCCTTAGGGTAACTTTCAAAATGCTATACATTAGAAATACTGGGTTATCTGAAATATTGTTTTAAAACCTTGACCTGTACTTCTGAAACAAAAAATACATTATATGTTAAAAAAAGAAGATAGTAGGAAGGAAAAAATAAAGGGGGGGGAATTCTGAGGGGGAGACGAACCATGAGAGACTATGGAGTCTGAGAAACAAACTGAGGGTTCTAGAGGGGAGGGGGTGGGGGATGGATTAGCCTGGTGATGGGTATTAAAGAGGACACATACTGAATAGAACACTGGGTGTTATATGCAAACAATGAATCATGGGACACTACATCAAAAACTGATGTAGAAGGGGTGCCTGGGTGGCTCAGTCATTGAGCATCTGCCTTTAGCTCAGGTCATGATCCCAGGGTCCTGGGATTGAGTCCCACATCAGGCTGCTTGATAGCGGGGAGTATGCTTCTCTCCCTACTGCTCCCCCTGCTTGTGCTCTCTCTCTCTCTGTCAAATAAATAAATAAAATCTTAAAAAAAAAAAAAAAACTAATGATTAGGGAGGAGCAAGATGTCTGAGAAGTAGGAGACCTAAATTTCATCTGGTCCCAGGAATTCAGCTAGATAGGGATCAAACCATTCTGAACACCTCGGAACTCAACAGGAGATCGAAGCAAAGAATAGCAGCAACTGTCTGAACAGAAAAGCAACCACTTTCTGGAAGGTAGGACGTGCGGAGAAGTGAATCCAAGGCGATATTCGGGATGATAGATGGCGGGGGAGGGGGCCTCCGTCAGCAGCTACTGGCAAGTGATAGAGCAGCAGAGCACAAAACTGGAACTTTTAGAAGTCTGCTCTGCTGAGGGACGTCGCTCCAGTGGCTAAGCAGGGGGTGGAACCCTCGCTGGGACAGCGTGGTCTCAGTACCCTTGGGGTCACAGAAACACCGGGGTGCCTGAGTGTGGCAGAGCTCCCAGGTATCAGAGCGGGGAAGTCAGCTGCAGAGATGGAGCCAAGGAGTGGGCTCTCAGCTCAGGGTTGCCATAAACTGTGATCTGCGGCACAGTCAGGCCACTGCTCTTCCAGCCAACAAGCGGCACAGCTGGGGAGTTCCCCTTCCTCCCCAGGGAGGGGTGGCGTGGAAGCGCACCACAGGGATCTGCTGGGTTTGGAGACTCCACATGGGGTTGGGTGCCAGAGATAGAAATGCTCGGTCACAGGCCACATGAGCACAGAGTGTGGCCAGGGACCAGGGAGACAGGAGTGATTGACTGCTTTTTCTGGGGGCTCACTGAGGAGTGGGGCCCCGAGTTCTCGGCTCCTCCGGGATGGAGATTGGGAGGCCACCATTTTCACTCTCATCCTCCAAAGCTGTACAGAGAGCTTGCAGGGAATAAAAGCTCCCGCAAACCCGAGATTACATAGCCCGGCCCCCACAAGGGCGGGACAATTCCGCCTCTGGCAAAGAAATTTGGGAACCACGGCAACAGGCCCCTCCCCCAGAAGATCAACAAGAACAGCCAGCCAAGAACAAGTTTACCGATCAATGAGAATGGCAGAACTCCAATGCTAGGGGAATACTGCACATAGAATTCATGGCTTTTTCCCTGTGATTCTTTAGTCTTTCAAAGTTAATTTTTTTTTAATTTTTCTTTTTCCCTTTTTCAAACAACATCTTATTAATCCCTTTTTTATAAAATCTTTTTTATTTTTCATTTTTAGAGTCATCTTCTATCCCTTCATAGTAATTAACCTTATTTTTGGTATATATATATATATATAAGTTGTTTTCTCTTTCAAATTTTGGGATACAGTTTCTTCTAACAGACCAAAATAAACCCTAAATCTCTACTGTATGGCTTTGTTCTAGTCTCCTGCCTGATCACGTTCTCTCCCTTTTTTTTTTTAAATCCTCTTTATTTTTTTAAAACAACTTTTTTTCTTGTCAATTCCTTCTATAAAATCTTTAACAATTTTCATTTTTACACTCATATTCCAACCCTTCATCGTATTTACTCTTATTTTTGTACATATATAAGCTTCTCTTTAAAATTTTGGGAGGCACTTTCTTCTAACAAACCAAAATACACCCAAAATCTAGTGTGTGGCACTGATCTATGCACCAGACTGATCATATTTGATCATATTCTGTTTTTGTTTTGTTTTTTAACTTTCTCTTTTTCTTTTTTTCTTTCTTTCCCTTTCTTTTCCCCTGGTTTCAGGTCTCTTCTCATTTGTTTAGTGTATATTTTTCTGATGTTGTTGTTATCCTGTTAGCATTTTGTTCTCTCATTCATCTATTCTCCTCTGGACAAAAATGACAAGATGGAAAAAAATCACCTCAAAAAAAAAAAAAAAAGGAACAAGAGGCAGTACCGACTGCTAGGGACCTAATCAATATGGACATTAGTAAGATGTCAGAACTAGAGGTCAGAATGACTATTTTAAAGATACTAGCTGCGGTGCCACCTGGGTGGATCAGTCGTTAAGCGTGTGCCTTCAGCTCAGTTCGTGATCCCAGAGTCCTGGGATCGAGCCGCACATCGGGCTCCCTGCTCAGCAGGAAGCCTGCTTCTCCCTCTCCCTCTCCCCCTGCTTGTGTTCCTTCTCTTGCTATCTCTGTCAAATAAATAAATAAAATCTTTAAAAAAAAATACAATACAATAAAATAAAAAATAAATAAACATACTAGCCGAGATTGAAAAAAGCATGGAAGATATTAGAGAAACCCTTTCTGGGAAATAAAAGAACTAAAATCTAACCAAGTCAAAATCAAAAAGGCTGTTAATGAAGTGCAATCAAAAATAGAGGCTCTAACTGCTAGGATAAATGAGGCAGAAGAGAGAATTAGTGATATAAAAGATCAAATGATGGAAAATAAAGAAGCTGAGAAAAAGAGAGATAAACAACTACTGGATCATGAGGGCAGAATTCAAGAGATAAGAGATACCATAATACGAAACAATATTAGAATAATTGGGATCTCAGAAGAAGAAGAAAGAGAGAGAGGGGCAGAAGGTATAATGGAGCAAATTATAGCAGAGAACTTCCCTAATTTGGGGAAGGAATCAGGCATCAAAATCCAGGAGGCACAGAGAACCCCCCTCAAAATCAACAAAAATAGGTCAACACTCCGACATCTAATAGTAAACACGAGTCTCAGAGACAAAGAGAAACACTTGAAAGCAGCTCGGGAGAGGAGCTCTGTAACATAAAATGGTAGAAACATTAGATTGGCAACAGACCTATCCACAGAGACATGGCAGGCCAGAAAAGACTGGCAGGATATATTCACAGCACTAAATGAGAAAAATATGCAGCCAAGAATACAATATCCACCTAGGCTGTGACTAAAATGAAAAGAGAGATAAAAAGCTTCCAGGATGAACAAAAACTAAAGGAATTTGCAAACACAAAAGCAGCCCCACAGCATATATTGAAAGGGGTCCTCTAAGCAAAGAGAGAGCCTAAAAGTAACATAGACCGGAAAGGAACACAGACAATATACAGTAACAGTCACCTTGCAGGCAATACAATGGCACTAAATTCATATCTTTCAATAGTTACCCTGAATGTAAATGAGCTAAATGCCCCAGTCAAAAGACACAGGGTATCAGATTGGTTAAAAAAACAAGACCCTTCCATATACTGTCTGCAAGAGACTCATTTTAGACCCAAAGACACCTCCAGATTGAAAGTGAGGGGGTAGAAAACCATTTACCATGCAAATGGACACCAAAATCCTTATATCAGACAAATTAGATTTTAAACCAAAGACTATACTAAGAGACGAGGAAGGACACTATATCATACTTAAGGGTCTATCCAATAAGTAGATCTAACAATTGTAAATATCTGTGCCCCTAACATGGGAGCAGCCAATTATAGAAGCCAATTAATAACCAAAGCAAAGAAACACATCGAGAACAATACAATAATAGTAAAGGACTTTAACAACCCCCTCACTGAAATGGACAGATGATCTAAGCAAAAGATCAACAAGGAAATAAAGACTTTAAATGACACACTGGACCAAATGGACTTCACAGATATATTCAGAACATTCCATCCCAAAGCAACGGAATGCACATTCCTCTCTAGTGCCCATGGAACATTCTCCAGAATAGATCACATCCTAGGTCCCAAATCAGGTCTCAAGAGGTACCAAAAGATTGGGATCATTCCCTGCATATTTTCAGACCACAATGCTTTGAAACTAGAACTCAATCACAAGAGGACAGTAGGAAAGAACTCAAATACACGGACGCTGAAGAGCATCCTACTAAAGAATGAATGGGTCAAAGAGGAAATTAAAGAATTAAAAAAAATTCATGGAAACCAATGCAAATGAAAACACAAGTGTTCAAAATCTTCGGGATGCAGCAAGGGCAGTCCTAAGCAGAAAGTATATAGCAATAGAAGACTTTCTTAAGAAACAAGAAAGGTCTCAAATACACACCCTACCCTACACCTAAAGGAGCTGGAGAAAGAACAGCAAATAAAGCCTAAACCCAGCAGGAGAAGAGAAATAATAACAATCGGAGCAGAAATCAATAAAATAGAAACCAAAAGAACAGTAGAGCAGATCAATGAAACTAGGAGCTGGTTCTTTGAAAGAATTAATCAGATTGATAAACCCCTGGCCAGACTTATCAGAGAGAAAAGAGAAATGACCCAAAAAAATAAAATCAAGAATGATAGAGGAGAGATCAAAACCAACACCAAAAAAATACAAACAATTTTAAGAACATATTACGAGCAACTGTATGCCAGCATTAGATAATCTGGAAGAAATGGATGCATTCCTAGAGATGTATCAACTACCAAAATTGAATCATGAAGGGACAGAAAACCTGAACAGACCTATAACCACTAAGGAAATTGAAGCACTAATCAAAAATCTCCCAACATACAAGAGCCCAGGGGCAGATGGCTTCCCAGGGGAATTCTACCAAACATTTAAGGAAGAATTAATACTTATTCTTCTGAAACTGTTCAAAAATAGAAATGGAAGAAAAACTTATGAACTCATTTTATGAGACCACCATTACCTTGATCCCAAAACCAGACAAAGACCCCATCAAAAAGGAGAATTACAGACCAATATCCCTGTTGAACATGGATGCAAAAATTCTCACCAAAATACTGGCCAGTAGGATCCAACAGTACATTAAAAGGATTCTTCACCATGACCAAGTGGGATTTATCCCTGGGCTGCAAGGTTGGTTCAACATCCACAAATCAATCAATGTGATACAATACATTAATAAAAGAAAGAACAAGAACCATATGATCCTCTCAATAGATGCACAAAAAGCATTTGACAAAGTACAGCATCCTTTCTTGATGAAAACTCTTCAGAATATAGGCATAGAGGGTACAGACCTCAATATCATAAAAGCCATCTATGAAAAACCCACGCCAATATCATTCTCAATGGGGAAAAAATGAAAGCTTTCCCCCTAATGTCAGGAACACGCAGGGATGTCCACTATCACCATTGCTATTCAACATAGTACTAGAAGTCCTAGGCATAGCAATCAGACAACAAAAAGAAAAAAAGGGGGAGCCTGGGTGGCTCAGTTGTTAAGCATCTACCTTCGGCTCAAGTCGTGATCACAGAGTCCTGGGATCGAGCCCTGCATCAGGCTCCCTGCTCTGCGGGAAGCCTGCTCCTCCCTCTCCCTCTCCCCTGCTTGTGTTTCCTCTCTCGCTGTGTCTCTCTGTCAAATAAATAAAATCTTAAAAAAAAAAAAAAGAAAGAAAGAAAAGGTATCTGAATTGGCAAGGAACTCAAACTCTCACTCTTTGCAGATGATATGATACTTTATGTGGAAAACCCAAAAGACTGCACCCCAAAACTGGTAGAACTCACACAGGAATTCAGTAAAGTGGCAGGATATAAAATCAATGCACAGAAATCAGTGGCATTCCTATACACCAAGAAGACAGAAGAAAGAGAAATTAAGGAGTTGATCCCATTTACAACTGCAGCCAAAACCATAAGATACCTAGGAATAAATCTAACCAAAGAAGCAAAGAATCTGTACTCAGAAAACTATAAAATACTCATAAAAGAAACTGAGGAAGACACAAAGAAATGGAAAAATGTTCCATGCTCATAGATTGGAAGAACAAAAATTCTGAAAATGTCAATGCTACCTAGAGCAATCTACACATTTAATGCAATCCCTATCAAAATACCATTCACTTTTTTCAAAGAACTGGAACAAATAATCCTAAAATTTGTATGGAACCAGAAAAGACCCTGAATAGCCAGAGGAATGTTGACAAAGAAAAGCAAAGCTGGGCGCCTGGGTGGCTCAGATGGTTAAGCGTCTGCCTTCGGCTCAGGTCATGATCCCAGGGACCTGGGATCGAGTCCCGCATCGGGCTCCCTGCTCCTTGGGAGCCTGCTTCTCCCTCTGCCTCTCTCTCTCTCTCTCTCTCTCTCTCTCTGTCTCTCATGAATAAATAAATAAAATCTTTAAAAAAAAAAAGAAAGAAAAGCAAAGCTGGTGGCATCACAATTCCAGACTTCAAGCTCTATTACAAAGCTGTCATCATCAAGACAGTATGGTACTGGCTCTAAAACAGACACATAGAACAATGGAACAGAATAGAGAGCCCAGAAATGGACCCTCAACGCTATGGTCAACTCATCTTCGACAAAGCAGGAAAGAATGTCCATGGAAAAAAGACAGTCTCTTCAACAAATGGTGTTGGGAAAATTGGACAGCCATATGCAGAAGAATGAAATTAGACCATTTCCTTATACCACACACAAAAACAGAGTCAAAATGGTGAAAGACCTCAGTGTGAGACAGGAGTCCATCAAAATCCTAAAGGAGAACACAGGCTGCAACCTCTTCGACCTCAGCTGCAGCAACTTCTTTCTAGAAACATCGCCAAAGGCAAGGGAAGCAAGGGCAAAAATGAACTATTGGGACTTCATCAAGGTAAAAAGCTTTTTCACAGCAAAAGAAACAGTCAACAAAACCAAAAGACAAGCGACAGAATGGGGGAAGACATTTGCAAATGACATATCAGATAAAGGGCTAGTATCCAAAATCTAAAGAACTTATGAAACTCAACACCCAAAGAACAAATGATCCAATCAAGAAATGGGCAGAAGACATGAACAGACATTTTTCTAAAGAAGACATCCAAATGGCCAACAGACACATGAAAATGTGCTCAACAATGCTCGGCTCAGGGAAATCCAAATCAAAACCTCAATGAGATACCACCTCACAGCAGTCAGAATGGCTAAAATTAACAAGTCAGGAAACGACAGATGTTGGCAGGGATGCAGAGAAATGGGAACGCTCCTACACTGTCGGTGAGAATGCAACCTGGTGCAGCCACTCTGGAAAACAGTATGGAGATTCCTCAAAAAGTTGAAAATAGAGCTACCATACGATCCAGCAATTGCACTACTCGGTATTTACCCCAAAGATACAAATGTAGTGATCTGAAGGGCTACATGCACCCCGATGTTTATAGCAGCAATGTCCACAATAGCTAAACTATGGAAAGAGCCAAAATATCCATCCACAGATGAATGGATAAAGAAGATGTGGTATATAGATACAATGGAATATTATGCAGCCATCAAAAGGAATGAAATCTTAACATTTGCAACAACATGAATGGAATTGGAGGGTGTTATGCTGAGTGAAATAAGTCAATCAGAGAAGGACATGTATCATATGACATCACTGATATGAGGAATTCTTAATCTCAGGAAACAAACTGAGGGTTGCTGGAGTGGTGGGGGGTGGGAGCGATGGGGTGGCTGGGTGATAGGCACTGGGGAGGGTATGTGCTATGGTAAGCACTGTGAATTGTCTAAGACTGTTGAATCACAGTTCCATACCTCTGAAACAAATAATATATGTTTAAAAAAAAAAGAAAAGAAAAAGCAGGAAGGGGAAAATGAAGGGGGGGAAATCGGATGGGAGATGAACCATGAGAGACTATGGACTCTGAGAAACAAACTGAGGGTTCTAGAGGGGAGGTGGGTAGAGGGATGTGTTAGCCTGGTGATGGGTATTAAAGAGGGCAGGTACTGAATGGAGCACTGGGTGTTATATGCAAACAATGAATCATGGAACACTACATCAAAAACGTTACTGGAGTGGTTGGGGGTGGGAGGGATGGGGTGGCTGGGTGATAGACATTGGGGAGGGTATGTGCTACGGTGAGCGCTGTGAATTGTGCAAGACTGTTGAATCACAGATCTGTACTTCTGAAACAAATAACGCAACATATTTTAAGAAAAAAGAAAAAGAAGAAGATGACAGGAGAGGAAGAAAAGGGGAGTATGTCAGAGGGGGAAACGAACCATGAGAGACGATGGACTCTGAAAAACAAACTGAGGGTTCTAGAGGGGAGGGGGGTAGGGGGATGGGTTAGCCTGGTGATGGGTATTGAGGAGGGCACGTTCTGCATGGAGCACTGGGTGTTATGAACAAACAATGAATCATGGAACACTGCATCAAAAACTAATGATGTAATATATGGTGATTAACATAACAATAAAAAATTAAAAAAAAACTAATGATGTAATGTATGGTGATTAATATAATATAAAAAAATTAATGATGTAATATATGGTGATTAACATAATAAAATTTAAAAAATTTTAAGAAGGGGGAAAACACAAAAAAACAAAATAGGAATAGGTGAAATAGGAAGTTAAAATGTTAAATTTAAACTCAAATGTAGTCATATTTAAGATTTTATAAACAAATGTGATATCACTACTGGAAGAAGAATTCAGTACATGATCGTATAAGTACATCTTAAGTGATATAAAATGATCAATTGTTCATGAAAAATGAGAAAAAGACAAGCAAATTATACCTGGCAGAACAGTTATCTTGACATTTTTCCATTAAACATACAAAACTTTTCCAGTCTATTAAAGTAATATAAAATTACCTGAAGGAATCATGCCCTGAGAACCCAGGCCCAATGTTATAATGCACATTAAGACTTCCCTTCCAGCTGTCATCTGGTGGAGCAGTTCCTCCTATGTGACTGTTGAGAGAAAATGAAAATGACAGAAAAAGGCTGAGCATCACAATTTCTTAGAAGAAATCATGAAGCCTGATAATGAGATATTTCATTCATACATTTAACAAATATTTATTGAGCCCAGTACTGTCAATATTCCCTTTCTTTGTGGAACTTACATTTTAGCAAGAGAGCCAAAATTGAAATATATGAAGTACTTAATATGTTTCTGGTAAGAGGGCTTAGGGAAAAAAAAAATAGGGAAAGGAAATGAGAAGCATCAGCCTCCTTACTTTCGACTTTATGTAGGGAAGCATTAGATCTAAGAAACAGTGAAAATAGCAAATTCATGACTATGTTAAGGAGAAGAAATTAATTTCTAGAGAAGCTGCTGGTTACCTAGTGGGCACTCAAAAAGCAATTATTAAATTGTATTGGTACAGACATCTAAAAAAATAAAAGTTGGAGATTTGTGAAAGAACATCAATAATAGAATGCAAGAATAGCAAACATTAATTAAATGTTTACTATATACTAGATGCTTTACACACTTGCATTGATCTCATCTCCTCCTCATAATAACCTTATCAGGGAGAAACTATTACTATCCTCATTTCATAGATAAGGAAACTGAATCAGAGAAAGATTAAGTAATTGATCCAACTTCACACATCTAGTAAGTGGTGGGCACTGTAATATTTTTAAAATACAGGTCAAGTACAAACATCAAATGAATATCAAAGAAAATCCAACTATTTGAAAAATCTCCAATCAGCATTTTTATCTTGGACACAGTTTTACACTTGAGACTTTCTCATCTGTAGCAGACTAAAGGTTTCTTGTCATTTCTTGTTGTACTCTGTTATTCCTACTTCAGGAACTATTTTGAAATAAGACATTTTTTAAAACTCATTTTCCTACTTTGTTTCCTTATTTTTAATTTTTTGAGGTATAAGTGACATATAACATTGGTTTCAGGTATACAACCAGAATTTATTCTAACATAATTAGATTACATTGGTTTTAGACAAGAAAATGGACACATTAGTGTAAAATATCTTAAATCTCATATCCAATTAGAAAATCATACCGTAGTAATATTTCTGCATCTTTATACCCAATAGGATGTACAGGGATCCTTGGGATTCCCACTCCTTCTTTGACATCAAGTCTAAAGGTGTACTCTGCAGAAATTAATTGCATAAAATGAAAACAGCTGAAAAATCTGAGCAAGGGGTATAAAGAAATTTATTACTATCTCAGATTTATTACATGTTTGAAATTATGTCAAAATTTAAAGTTCCCCCAAAGCCAATGATTGTTTTACCTAATATACACTATTTAATTCAACAGTAAGAAATTAAATCATTCAAATTTTAATGTAAAATCAACTATGGGGATTATAAATTTCCAAATTTGTTTTGACAGTTCATGTAATTCTCTTAAATTTTACAAGAATATTTTATTTCCTCAAGGAGATCTTGAATCCTTCTTAGGGAAGCTTCAGTTAACCAGTTGCCTGGAAAATGTGTCCCAAATTCTGAAACTAGATATAACTGAAAAAAAAAATTAAAGGGAATTTATGAGCTCTTGGGAATAATAAAGATCTTATTCAAATAGTAACACAATATTCTCTTTAAAGGAAGACTAAAAAGTACTGTCAGACTTACAACCTCATTGGGACTTTGGCTTTCAGCCAAAATAGTAGTATAGCACTAAGACACCTATCTTAGAAACAAAGGAAGATTTCAATCAAATGACATCAGATTCCATCTCAAGAAAATAGAAAAGAAGAACAAATAAGGCAAAAATAAGGACAAATTCTTATTTGTTTGTTGTCAAAACAAATAAGGAAATAATATTATAAAGATCAGAGCAGAAATACAAGAAATAGGAGACAGAAAAATGGTAGCAATTATGAATAAAATCCAAAGCTGGTTCTTTGAGAAGATCAATAAAACTGATAAATCTCTAGCAAGACAATTCAGGAAAAAAAGAAAGAAAAGAAGAGAGAGAGAGAAACTGCCATGATCAGGAATAAAGAACAGAATATCACCCTAGTACCTGCACATGCATGCATGCATGCACACACACATGCATACAGAATGAGAATATTATGAACAACTCTATTAAATTTAACTTAAGAGAAAATGGACAAAATCTGTGGATGACATAAACTACCAAAGCTCATTCAACAGCAAATGGACAGCCTAAATAGCCACATACCTATTTTAAAAATTGAATGTGTAGTTAAAAACATGCCTACAAACAAAACTTCAGGCCCAGATTTCCTAGGGAATTCTACCAAATGTTTATAAGCAAAAATGACTCATTCTATATAAACTCTTACAAAACGACAAAGATAAAATAGTTCCCAACTCACCCCATAAGGCCAACATTACTCTGATACCAAAATGAGACCGAAATACTACAAGAAAATAAATCTGTAGGCCAATATCCCTCATGACTAAAAACAGATATGCTTAACAAAATTTTAAATTCAATGATATACCAACAACATATAAAAGGATAATGTATTGTGACTAAGAGTTTATCCTAGGGAGGGTTGATTTAACATTCAAAAATCTATTAGTATAATTTAATGAAAGTAATATAACAACTTATTATCATCCCAAGACTCACTGAAAGCATTTGACAAAATTAATTATACATTTCTAGATAAATGTGCTAAGATAAAATCTCTTAGCCCATTAGAAGTAAACTTCCCCAGCTTGACAAAAAGAATCTAAAATAAAACCTACAGCTATATCATACTTAAGAGAGAAAGACTGGATTTTTTCTTCTTGAGGCAGGAACAAGGTAAGGACATCTCCTCTAACACCTTTTTCCAGAAATGTATGAGAGGTACTGGCCAGTATACTAGGCAAACATATTTTAAAAATAAAGGGCATCCAGACTGGAAAAAAAGAAAACCGTGTTTACAGAAAACATGATCGTCTATGTAATATAGAAACATACTAGAACTATTTAGTAAGTTTAACAAGCTTGCAGGATACAAGACTGATGTATTTCTTCTACAAAGTATTTCTACTTACTAGCATTGAACATATAAAAATTGAAATTTAAAATGTATTATTAAAAAGCATACAACTAGGAAATGCATATGGGTAAATGAGAAAGATGTGCACAAGCCATACAGTAAAACTGCAAACATGTGGAGTTAATTAAAGAATACCTAAGTAAATGGAGAGTTGTGCCATGTGCATGGATCAAAATATTCATTATTTTTTAACATGCCCGTTCTCCCCAAATTGACCTATAGATTTAATTCAATCTCAATCAAATTCCCAGGACACTTTTCAATGGAAATTAGTAAGCTGGTTCTAAAATTCACATGGAAAGGACCTAGAATAGCCCCAAAAACTTTGAAAAAAATGTTAACTTGGAGGATTTACATATCTATTTGAATGTAAAATTAAAAAGACTGACCAAACTAAAGGTAGCAAGGATATAGCAACTGGAACACTCATGCACTGCTGCTAGAATGTAAAATGGTAAAAACACTTTGGAAAACAATTTGAAAATTTCTCCAAAAGTTAAATATGCATCTATCATATTATCCAGTCGTTTGATTACTGTATATTTACCCAGGAGAAATAAAAGCATATGTATATACAAAGACTTGTATCAACTATTCATAGCAGCTTTATGTATAAGAGTCCCCAAACTAAAAATGATCTGAATGTCCATCAACAAGTAAATGAATAAACAAACTATAGTGTATCCATTCAATGAAATACTACTCAGCACAAAAAGGAATGAACTATTGACACAGACATCAACACGGATGGATCTCGAAATAATTATGCTGACTGAAAGCAGATCAGTGATTCAGGGACTGGCAGAGAGTGGGTAGGAAGGGTTTGGAGGAAAGTATTGTAAGAGAGGAGTGAAAACTTTTTGGGTAATGGATATGTTCATTATCTTAATTGTGGAGGCAGTTACACAGATGTTTAACATGTAAAATGTGAAAAGTTTTGACAACACCAAAAACTCACTGATATTTTAAAAAAATACAAATACATGATATCTAGAGAAGTCTAAAATCACCAAGCAATTCAGAAAACCAAAGTTCTAGTTTGGTAAAAGCAATATTACTTAGGGTATGGGGATCTATGTTTCTGCACCTCTGCTAAAAGTAGAGAGAAATTCAACGGGCCCTTCCCTCTCCATGTCCACACACCATGAAAATTTGAAACGAAAGTAATATATGGGAAATGTTTTTAATTCCTAGCAATAGTAATACAAAATATTGTAATTGTATACAGTTTTAAGGTTATTTTGTAGATGTTTGCTTTTATGCCTTCTGTAAGGGCAGGTAGTATTTTTGCAAAAATGGGTGAACCAGGACAGGCCCATCCATTACCTTTAGCTGGATAGCCTGGAGTGAGCGGGTCCCCAGCACCATTCAAATTTAATACATTCCCTCTCTGTGCTGCAGTTCCAGGAAGGTTCCATCCTTTAGGATACGGCTGTACTGCAGGGGCAAAGTAATCCGCTGGATCGGAGTACAAGATGATTCCTATGGCTCCTGCTAACATGGCATTTTTAACCTGCAGGGGCAATGTGCAATCCATAATGTAGAACTGGCAGATGATTAATTCATCTAAGAGAAAATCAGTTTAATAATGTAAGGAACTTGAGACACTGCTTTTTATCATGCTGCTAGACATTCAGTTCTTTATGCCTTGAATACAATTTCTCTCCAGGGGGGAGCTAACAACTCTCATTTATTCTCTACAACTCCAGACAAGTTATTGTCTCTTCTGTGAAACATTCCTATTGTGGCTAAAACTGCAAAATTAATGTCTCCCTTCTTTCTACCTCTTCTATTTTGTACATATTTGTTATAGAATGGGTCCTAGTATTTAAAAATATCTTTAAAATATCTTTCTCCCTTGCTAGACTGAGGATGTTTTTAAAAAAGGGACCATGTCTTGTTTACTTTTAACTATCCACCCTCCAAAGAATGGCACATCATAGAAATATCTGTGGAACTAAAATAATTTAAAGTTCTATACAGAGTGTGTGAAAAATTGCTCACTATGTTTTGTAAATATTTTCTAACAATCCAAACTGATCACATAGGAAAATCTTTCCTGCAAGATTCTTGATTCATTACCAGAAATACTGTAGCAAAAATAGATAACAATAAGTCTTGATTAACTAAAACACACTGCAATATTCAGAAAGCATTCTTATAATATGAATGGGAGTACAATCTGTCACAACTTTTTTTGAAGGGCAATTTGATGCCTTCCAAAATTTTGAAAGAATATACATGTTGACTCAACCATTAAATTTCTAGGAATCCATACTATAAAAACCTTCACATAAATGTTCAAGTGCATATGGACCAAGATGTTCACAGTGGAATTATTTTTAATAGTAATAAATTCAAGCCAAGCTTGAATAAACTGCTTCTCACTTCTACAGAATATTATGTACCCATCAAAATACAAGGTATTTACTTAATAAGCAGCTATACAGAATTAACCTAAGTACCAGGCACTATCATAAGTGTTTTCAAACATAAAGTTATTTAATCTTCATAAGGATTCTAGGAGATTAATGCTATTATTAGCATTCTCACTTTATGTATGAGGAAACACTGGCAGAGAAAGATTAGATAACTTGCTCACAGTAAAAGACTGAGAGAACAGTGAGCCTAGACTAGACGAGAATCTATGTTGTAAGAATCTAGAGTCCTATACTTGTAACCACACATCATACAACTCTCAATGTTTTGACATAGAGGAATACCTATATATTATTGCTAAGTGAGAAAATAAAGTTATATATAGTATATGATGCCATCTTTGTAAAAAAGCTGTATAATATTTGTAAAATTAGTATATAGAAAAAGATATTTATACTCATATGTCGCAGAATTAGGTCTAAGAAAAGCTGTGAAGATTGATCATGTCTGGGCAAATAAAATGGGCAATGTAGGGGATCTTTCAGTTTTCAGTTTACATAAAATTTCCCTCAAAAAATTTTAAAAAGCAAATTTTGTTTCTGTAATAAAAGTAATTTCCATTTCTAGATAGGTGAGGTAAAATAAAAACAGGATTTCCTGTGCAACCGTGGCACATAGGAAGATTTTTTAAATACATATATTGAGGTAATTCCGAAAAAAAAAAGTGCAAGCTGCATTTACATTTAGAGGATATACACTATCCTCTTCTCTCTAGAAAAGGAGGTGATACAATACTTTATTTCCTCTGAAGATTTTTCCATATCTTGCAATAACAATCTTTCCGCTACAGTTGATGTTCATCTCTCTTTCCAGTTTGAAAAAATCTTCAGTACGAGCATAGTTCACATATATAAGATCACCCTGTAAGGAAAAGAAAAAATTTAAAAATATATAGAATACTGCAACAATTAAAGGGAAAACCAATGAGTAAGTTTGCTCCACAATACCACATCATCAAAGGTTATCTTTCCTGGATTGGGCTTGAAAAACAGATCCGTGCTAATTCTGTATGTTTTTAGAAAATATTTCAATACTTTGAATTGAAAAAATGTCAGTATGTAACACTTTAAACAGTGTGTTCCGTTTTGAAGAGATTATCAGCATATACTGAACCAGAGGAAATAGAGATCATTTAAAAAATCCAAACTATGTTTTAAACAATCCACTGCACCAAAAATAATAAAATACCTAGGAATAAACTTAACCAAGGAGTTGAAAGACCTGTACTCTGAAAACTATAAAATACTGATAAAAGAAACTGAAGACACAAATAAATGGAAAGATACTCCATGCTCACAGACTGGAATATCAATTAATATCATTAATATGTCCATATTACCCAATGCAATCTACAGATTCCATGCAATCCCTGTCAAAATACCAACAGCCTTTGTCACAGGACTATGAAAAATAATGCTAAAATGTGTATGGAACCACAGAAGACTTCAATTAGCCAAAGCAAGCATGAGAAAGAACAAAGCTGGAGGTATCACAATCCCAAATTTCAAGATAGATTACAAAGCTGTAGTAATCAAAACAGCATAGTACTGGCATGACAACAGAACATAGATCAATGGACCAGAATAAAGTCCAGAAGTAAACCCACACTTAACAATCAAATAATCTATGACAAAGGAGGCGAGAATATACAGTGAGGAAAAAGTCTCTTCAATAAATGGTACTAGGAAAACTGAACAGCCATATGCAAAAGAATGAAACCAAAATACTTTCTTACACCATCCACAAAAATAAATTAAACATGGATTAAACCCCTAAATATAAGACCTGAAACCATAAAACCCGTAAAAGAAAACACAGGGGGAGTAATTTCTTTGACATCAGCCTTAACAACATTTTTCTAGATATGTCTCCTTGGGCACAGGAAACAAAAGCAAAAATAAACTATTGGGACTACAGCAAAATAAAAGCTTTTGCACAGCCAAGAAAACTATAATCCTAACTAAAGAGGGGAAAGATAGTTGTAAATGATATATCCAGTAAGGGGTTAATATCCAAACTATATAAAGAACTTATACAACCCAATACCAAAAAATACGTACATACATACATAATCAGATTAAAATGGTCAAAAGAGCACTTTTTCATGTGTCTGTTGGCCATCTGGATGTCTTCTTTGGAAAAATGTCTGTTCATGTCTTCTGCCCACTTCTTGATTGGATCATTTGCTCTTTGAGGGTTGAGTTTAAGAAGTTCTTTATAGATTTTGGATACTAGCCCTTTATCTGATATGTCATTTGCAAATATCTTCCCCCATTCTGTCGCTTGTCTTTTGGTTTTGTTGACTGCTTCTTTTGCTGTGCAAAAGCTTTTTATCTTGATGAAATCCCAAGAGTTCATTTTTGCCCTTGCTTCCCTTGCCTTTAGCGATGTTTCTAGGAAGAAGTTGCTGAGGCTGAGGTCGAAGAGTTTGCTGTCTGTGTTCTCCTTTAGGATTTTGATGGACTCCTGTCTCACACTGAGGTCTTTCAACCATTTTGAGTCTATTTTTGTGTGTGGTGTAAGGAAGTGGTCCAATTTCATTCTTCTGCATGTGGCTGTCCAATTTTCCCAACACCATTTGTTGAAGAGACTGTCTTTTTTCCATTGGACATTCTTTCCTGCTTTGTCAAAGATGAGTTGACCATAGAGTTGAGGGTCCATTTCTGGGCTCTCTATTCTGTTCCACTGATCTCAACATCGCTCGGCATCAGGGAAATCCAAATCAAAAACCTCAATGAGATACCACCTCACACCAGTCAGAATGGCTAAAATGAACAAGTTAGGAAACGACACATGTTGGTGGGGATGCAGAGAAAGGGGATCCCTCCTACACTGTTGGTGGGAATGAAAGCTGGAGCAGCTACTCCGGAAAACAGTATGGAGGTCCCTCAAAAAGTTGAAAATAGAGATACCATACAACCCAGCAATTGCACTACTGGGTATTTACCCCAAAGATACAAATGTAGTGATCCGAAGGGGTATGTGCACCTCAGTGTTTATAGCAGCAATGTCCACAATAGCCAAACTATGGAAAGAGCTAAGATGTCCATCGACAGATGAATAGATAAAGAAGATGTGGTATATAGGGCGCCTGGGTGGCTCAGTTGGTTAGGCGACTGCCTTCGGCTCAGGTCATGATCCTGGAGTCCCAGGACCGAGTCCCACATTGGACTCCCTGCTCAGCAGGGAGTCTGCTTCTCCCTCTGACCCTCTTCCCTCTCGTGCTTTCTATCTCTCATTCTCTCTCTCAAATAAATAAATAAAATCTTAAAAAAAAAAGATGTGGTATATATATACAATTATGTAGCCATCAAAAGGAATGAAATCTTGCTATTTGCAACAACGTGGATGGAACTGGAGGGGATTATGCTGAGTGAAATAAGTCAATCAGAGAAAGACATGTATCATATGATCTCACTGATATGAAGAATTCTTAATCTCAGGAAACAAACTGAGAATTGCTGGATTGTTGGGGGGGTGGCTGGGTGGCAGACATTGGGGAGGGTATGTGCTATGGTGAGCACTGTGAATTGTGTAAGACTGTGGAATCACAGACCTGTACCTCTGAAATAAATAATACATTATATGTTAAAAAAAGAAGAAGATAGTAGGAAGGAAAAATGAAGGTGGGGAAATCAGAGGGGAAGACGAACCATGAGAGACTATGGACTCTGAGAAACAAACTGAGGGTTCTAGAGGAGAGGGGGTGGGGGATGGGTTAGCCGGGGGATGGGTTAGCCTGGTGATGGGTATTAAAGAGGGCACATACTGCATGGAGCACTGGGTGTTATACGCAAACATGAATCATGGAACACTACATCAAAAACTAATGATGTAATGTATGGTGATTAACATAACAAAATAAAATAAAATTTTAAAAATGGGCAAAAGACCCAAATAGACAATTTTCCAAAGAACATATACAGATGGGCAACAGACACATGAAAACATTCTCAACATAACCAATCATCAGGGAAATGCAAATCAAAACCACAATGAGATATCACTTCACATGGGTCAGAATGGCTAGCATCAAATAGACAAGAAATAACAGGTGTTGGCAAAGATGTAGAGAAAAATAATCCTTACACACTGTTGGTGGAAATGTAAATTGGTGCAACCACTGTGGAAAACAGTATGGAAGTTCCTCAAAAAATTAAAAATAGAAATACCATATGATCCAGTAATTCTACTACTGGGCACTTACCCTCAGAAAGCAAAAACACTAATTAAGAAAAATATAGGCACCCTTATGTTTACTGCGTCATTATTTACCCAAGTGTCCACTGATGGATGAATGGATAAGGAAGAAGTGGGGGGTGTGAGTGTGTGTGTGTGTGTCTGTGTGTGTACACATACTCAGACATTTAAAAAAAAATGAGATCTTGCTATTTGCAACAACATGGATAGACCTAAAGTGTATTATGCTAAGAGAAATAAGTCAGAGAAAGACAAATACCATATGATTTTACTTACATGCAGAATCTAAACAAAAATGAACAAACAGACTTTAAAATACAAATAACAAATGGAGGGTTGCCAGAGGGGAGAAAGGTGGGGAATAGGTGAAACAAAGGAGATTTTTTAAAAGAAAAAAGAAATCCCAACCATGTTTAATTTTCAAGCATAGAATTAATTAAGTAATTAATGAAATACCACTTCTGTGGCATGATCTATAAATCTACAACAAAAATCAGACTATGAACAAAGGAAAAGAGCTTGTAAAGACATCTACTGACATTACTGAATTAAAGATGTGTTCAGCAGGTTCTCTGTTATTTCAGAGTGGCATCTGCTTCACCAGGCTATGATTTTTACGTATTCTATTTTTTTCTTTTTCTTAAATTATTTTTAGAAAGGGTGTTCATCACACTGAATCTCAAAGTATGGATCAGCATGTATGGTTTACCTAATCTCCTTGGTTTTAGTCCTTTATATAGGCTTTAAATAACAAAGGAAAGTTCAAAGATTTGAGTCAAAAAAGTCTTGTTTTACCTCTGGCATGCCTTGGGCTGAGAAAGCATTATATGGTGGAACAATATTTGTAACATTCTCATATCCATCTGGTGGTGGCTCAAGGTAAGAGGTATTGAAAATCTAGGAAGAATTGAAATACATAAGTTGGAGAGTATTCCTAATTGTTATTAAAGAATAATGCCCCCAAGTATACACTTAGGATTAAGCATTCTGAAACTAGGTTCAGTAACTAATCAGGTAAATTCCACTGGCAACAATGAGGAAGAGCTTTATCGTTCTTACTGCCTTCAAAATAGTAGCAACTTCTACAAAATGCATGCAATCTGAGGTGACTAGAAGCTCCCACATAAAAACAGGGCTTTGAAGGTGGCACCCCATGATTCTCCTCCTCCTTTTCCAATGATTTCTTTTCAACTTTCTTTGTTGGACTCCTTTTTTTTCAAATGCATTTAAATGTTTCCTGTATTTTATCCCCAGTCTACTGTCTGCCTCATTTTATACTCCCTTCCTCTCAGATTTCATTGACTCCCAAAATTTTATCCATAGCCCATATGCTTATAAGGCCCACCTTTCCAGACATGTATATTTAAGGGCCTGGTGGTTATTTCAGCTTGGATGTCCAAACTCAACATGTCCTACTTTGAATTTCTCATCCCTCACCCCAGGCCTGCTTCTTGTTCAGCATTCCTTGCTATTACCAGCAGCATCACTAGCCAGCCACCCACACCAGACACCTAGGAGTCATCCTCAACTCTGTCTTCACCACCTTACTCCAATCAATCACTAATCAACTGCCACTAATATTGCTTCCTATTTCTTCTTCATTCCTACTAACATCCTGATTCAGGGCTTCATCATCTTTTACCTGGACTATTCTTGTAAGACTCCAACTTGCACTCCTTGCCGAGTCAAGGTCTAACCTGTAGATGGTCCAAACTATCTAAAAAATGCCTCTAGCCACATCCTTCCATTGCTTAGGACTTGTCAATGGTTTCCATTGACTGAAGTTGAATTCTAAGCCCCTTAGGACATATAAGCTGTTCTATGACCTGTCCCCAAAACATATATACAGGCTTATCTCTTTTTGTGGCCCACTTTGTACTTGACATTTTTTGAAACACAGAAAATTTTTAAGTTCCCGAATAATACTAAGCTAGTTATGGGTCTCCAAACCTTTGCCAGTATTTTCTCTTCTACCTGGATTCTTTTACTTTATTTTTTCATGTGGTTAACTCCTTAGCATTGCTCCATGACTCACATATCAGAAAGGTTTTCTTTCAGGAAACCTTCTCTAAGTCCCAGGCTAGACTAAGTGAACCTTTTTTGTATGAAGAACCCAAAACATACTCTTTATAACACTCACCATACTGATTTAAAATGACATGTTCCAACATCTGCCTTGCCTTACTTAAAGCAAAAAGAATCCTGTTCCTAAGCTTCATTCTGGCTTTAAGACTAAGCACTATGCCTAACACACAGTAGACACTGAATAATTAGCTTACAACTTATCAACTTTTCTAAAAAATATGAGTTGCACTGCACTATTAAACAATTTCTATTCTTACTTGACCCTACATCCCAATTCACATAAACAACTGAGGTTATAAAATACAAAAAGTACCAACAATTCCACATCACCTCAATTCCATGTTTATCCACGATTGATATATAGTTGGCATTTGTCTCATTAGGGTAGGATAGGAGAACATCATAATGAACCAACTTGGCTGAATCCAGTCCAAATTTCTTCCACTGGGTTTGGATTTTCTTGGCAAGAAGTAAATTTTGTTCTGTTCCTGCCAGATGAGGGAGCTTTGTAAAAGAACTACAATGAAAGTAAGATACAAGTGGGAGTTAAAAACTATATTCAGACAATGTGCCTAAGAACTATTCTAGATGCATCACCCATACTTTAGGTATTGTCATTTCTACATCAATGATAAAAAAAAACCAGCTAGTAATACCAATTTCTAGGGATGCCAATTTAAAATTTATTTGTGTGTAACTATACTATTCACATTATGCTCCCCCAGAAAAGAACATATACCATGGTAAAAACACATGCAATAAGCAGGTATGAGAAGACACCTTGGAAGAATGTCAGGGCCTCTATGCCAATAGTGCTCCTTCTTGATGATCATTAGTAAGGGAGGATATTTTGGGCGGTGTGGGGGCAGTTCATAATGTTTGCCAGAGACCAGTTAGGCAGTCTAACATATATTTCCACTGTTGTCTTGTCATATTTATTCAGTTGTTTATTGATCTCATTGAAGTTAAAAGTCCATGCATTTTTATTTTTATATTGCCTACTGCTTAGTTCCTGCCTGTTATCTAGAAATTATACAACGGGTTTGTTGACTTGAATTTGGGCAATGTTCTTTGGTTCTGAGTATAAACGGGTTGTAGCATTTAAGTGACCTCACAAAAATAGTTTTTCTAAAGATTCATTTTACATGAGGGTAAATAATATTTTAAAAATATTTTCTCACCTTTCTCCACCCCACCACCCCTTCAGATAATAATACTTTTGTAAATTGGTGTTTTTAGCCAATCAAGACACAACCAAAACAAGACAGGCAGTAAAGGAAAATTGGCATTTACCAAAAACTTATTATATGCCAGGCATGTGACCAAGCACTTTCACCTGGGTTGTCTCACTGAGTCGTCACAATCTTTCTCCCATTGTCCTCATTTTGCAAATAAGGAAACTGAGAGAATAGTTAAAAAATTTGTTCATAATTTCAGTCATTAAATGATTGAACTAAAATACGAAAGTCATAGTCGTCTGACCTTGAGAAATAGTGATAATTTGAAATCATTCATCTGATATTATTCAGTTGCCTGAACTTCTTGTAAGGTTCCCTATACTGTGCATTTTTATGAAGTTCACATTCAAACATGGCATATTGGGCCCTTTTTCATCTGACCCACCCTTCCACCTTTTCATTTTCATTTCCCATTACTCTCTGTATAAAATTCTCCACCCTATGGCATTTGGTAGACTCCTTTTCCTCCTGCAGTGACCACCTATTACCTTTGCACAAGGTCTTCTCTGAGACATAAATACTGTCCCATCTACATGAGTCTCCCTGTCACCACTTCTTTCATTCTCCTTTCCCAACTGCAAGCTACTCATCATCCATGAGGACTCCTCCAGCAACTTTTCCTGTGAAGCTTTCCCTTTCTATATCATTAAATGAAATCTACAGGTTATGAATATTTAATATCTTAGAATATTTGTTTTAAAAAAGTATTATAGTGTTTATAGACAGAAATTATTTTGTATGCATTAAAACAGTAGGGCTTGAGATATTTAATTTCTACTTTATATAATTATTGTTTTATTTTCTACAATGAACAGATAACATTCTTATAATTAAGGGAAAAAAAGTATTTCCTTAAATTAAGATGGAGGATTAACCATGAGCTTTTGTCATCCATCTTTTAAAGAAGCCACTGAAGGGTGCTTGGGTGGCTCAATCCATTAAGCATCCAACTCTTGATTTGGGTTCAGGTCATGATCTCAGGGTTGTGAGATTGAGCCCCACGTCAGGCTCCCCGCTGGTCACTGAGCCCACTTAAGATTCTTTTTCTTTTTCCTCTGCCCCTCCTCCCACCCCACGTACACACACATATGTGTGCGCTTTCTCTCTAAAAAAATAAAGAATCCACTGAAATGGAATACAGAAGCAAAAAAAAAAAAAAACAAAGCAGCAGTGTGTAACATCCTTTAGTTCATTTCTAAATTTCTCCTTCTGGTCCCAAGGTGGGTACAGTTCCAGGCATCATATATTCACATTGTAATGCTCAGAAGAAACAAGTACAGACAAGAACATCTGTTTCCTCTTCAGTATTTCTTTTAACAGAGGAAAACATAGTAGAAGATCACAGCTACACTTTTCTTTCATTTCATTGGACATAATAGATTATATACCTCTTTTAAAATGAATCATTGCCAGAGGGAAGAGTTATAATGAATGGATTATGGACCAATCAAGATACTCCTGGGCTGGAAGGAATGTAACCCTTACTGAATACATGAAGGAGGATGAACACTGAAGAGTTGAGGCACTGCCAACAAGAAAGTGGCTGGGGAGAAATCAAATTCTTCCCGTTACATTAGAACCATTAATGTAATCTTGAACTCCTCTCCCTCCGAGGCTCTTTCACTGATCATAAACCTTCTACATCTATGATTAACAATTCTTTAACCCACAGCCACTTCTCTGAACGCTTCATGACTTCCTTGCCTTAACTGGTTTCCTCAGAGGACCCTGCTCACCTGCAAGCTTTTTTATTTCCCATGCCCCCACATATTCTCAGGGCTTGAAGATCTGCTAGGAGTTCTTACTCTCCCTTGGTTCTTTCAAATATTTTTCCTTTTTCTTCTTTCAAAAATAACAACTCTTTTAAAGTTCATACCAAAAGTCACCACCTTCTGGGTGCTGTCAAAACTGTGGGTCACTCCTCATTCATTAAAGTCTCAAGTTCCTAATTCAATGTATTTCACTCTACTTCTATTCTTGTCATTCTTGATGTGCAATTTTTTTAAAGATTTTATTTATTTGACAGAGACAGAGAGTGAGCACAAGCAGGGGGAGTGGCAGGCAGAGAGAGAAAGAGAGAGAGAAGCAGGCTCCCCAGTGAGCAGGGAGCCCGATTTAGGGCTTGATCCCAGGACCCTGGGATCATGACCTCAGCCCAAGGCCTACACTTAACCGACTGAGCCACCCAGGCACCCCTGAATGCAATTTCTGTATTGCACTCCAAAAATATAATCATATAAACTATTTACACATAACTTATCACCTTATGCTATATACACATTAAAGGAAAATAGTAATAAACAAATTTTAATGGTCAAGAACATTATTAAGTTTTGCTTCTGACATCTAATTTTCTAGGTGACTTCTTTTGGACACTTCATGATGTGCTGCAGACAGACTTCAATAGTGTTAACATTATACTTGGTCTTTTAACTTACAAATTTAAAATATAAGCATTCTATCTTAACTGATAAGATATTCTGCCATTTTGCCGTATTGCAGGAAAAACAAAGACTGAGTCTCTCTTTAAATGACATGCATCTTAGCTGCCTGATTATTTTCCTTTATCTCTAAACAAGCACCTCAAAACAGACATTTTGTATTTGCTTCCTAATATCTAATGTCATAAATCAGCTCAATTTCACAAAAACAGTATAGCTGTTTTCATACCTCATTACTATAGTTTGCTATAGTTCATCCATGGAAACTAAGATGGAACTTCATGACTTCATTATATCACAGGATAGATGGGGAAGAAACACACCATACTGTATGCACTTTGTTTATTTGATTCTAGGGTTTAAGTGGAGTCTCAGAAGGGGTAAAGAGAATGCTGCAGAAAATTTTAAGAAATAATGAATAAAACCTTCCTAAATTAGTGAAAGACATAAGTTTACAAAGTCAGGAATCTCAGAGAGCCATAAACAGAATAAATTTGAGGAAAACGATACCTAGGCACATAGTAAAACTACTCAAAATTAAAGATAAAATGACATGTTCTGTAACTTAAAGGACTGTAAACTTCTCATCAGATGCCAATACTAGACAGAAGACAATGAAAAAACATTTAAAGTTCTGAAAGGAGAAGAAAACAAAGTCATCTTAGAAGTCTATATACAGAAAAAGTATGCTTCAGGAATTATGATAAAGTAAGGATTTTATAGATAGAGAAAAACTAAGAGTATTTGTCACAACCAGACCCCACATTACAGAAAATGCTTAAGAAAGTTATTCAGACTAAATAGAAATACCATGGGATAACCCAAATTTTCAGAAACAAATGAAGAACATTGGAAATAAGATATAAAATACTATTTTAACTCTTAATGGGCTCTTAATACATATGTGTTCAAAGAAAAATTGTTTTGCAAGGTTTATACACAAAGGATGATAGAGGAGAGGGTAAATAGCAATATAGAAATGTGAGTTATCTGTATTGTATGTTCAGTTGCAAAAAAGTAACTAAAAATTGAGTGAAGAGTTATAAGTTATAGATGTACGGTGTAATCACTAAAGCATCTACTAAAAAAAAAAAAATTACAAGGAAGTATAGCCAAAAGATAAGCAGAAATGAAATAAAATTTTACCAAAAAAGGGGCAAAAAATGAGAAGGAACAAACGAAAATAAACAGAGAAAACAGAAAACAATAAATTAGTAGACTTAAGTTTAACTATATCAATAGTTACATTATTTGTTAATGGACTAAATATTCAAATTAAAAGGTAAAGATTACCAGAAGGAATATAATAGCAAACTGCTACTATCTGCTATCTACAAAGGATACACTTTAAGGTTACCAAAATGTATTGAATACCATGTGGCAATTAAATGCTCTCTATTGAGGATACATTTTAATTCTAAAGAAAATAATAGATTGAAAGTAGTTGGAAGGGGCACCTGGGTGGCTCAGTCGTTAAGCGTCTGCCTTCAGCTCGGGTTGTGATCCCAGGGTCCTGGGATCGAGCCCCACATCGGGCTCCCTGCTCAGCGGGAAGCCTGCTTCTCCCTCTCCCACTCCCCTCCCTTGTGTTCCCTCTCTTACTGTCTCCCTCTGTCAAATAAATAAATAAAATATTTAAAAAAAATTTTTTAAAGTAGATGGAAGAAGATATGCCATGTAAATGTAAATGTAAAGAAGCTCATGTGGCAATATTTATACCAAATAAAATAGACTCAAAGATAGAGATTACTGAAGATAAAGAAGGACATTTCATAAAGATAAAAGGGTAGTCTGTCTTAAAGACTTAAAACATTAACATGTATATACCTAATGAATAGACTTCATAATATATAAAGCAAAAATTTACATAATTAATGGGGGAAAATATACATTTTCACATTCCTGGAGATTGTGACTCCCTTCTTGATATGATTTGATCCCCATGCCCCCCAAATCAGTAAAGGAATCACTAGATTCCTAACCAGATAAAGAAAAAAAAAAATCATGATCATAGAAATTGATGCAGAAAAATAAACTTTTGACAATATCAATATCCATTCATGATTAAAAAAAACTATTAGCAATCTTGGAATAGAGGGGAGTTTCCTTAACTTGATAAAGAGCATCTACAACAAATCTTTAATTTTTTTTTAAGATTTTTATTTATTTGAGAGAGAGAGGGAACATGAGTGGGGAGAGGGGCAGTGGGAGGGAGAGAGGTAGAGAAACAGAGGGAGAATCCCACGCAGATTCCCTGCTGAGCGCAGAGCCCCATCACACTGGGGATCAAGCCCAGGACCCCAAGATCATGCCCTGAGCCAAAATCAAGAGTCAGATGCTCAATCAACTGAGCCACATAGGCGCCCCTACAACAAATCTATAGACAGTATCACACTTAATTATGAAATTCTGAATGCTTTCCCCCTAAGGTTAGAAACAACAACAAAAGATGTTCACTCTCACTTCTATTCAATGTACTACTGGAATTTCAGTCAGCACAATAAGAACAAAACAAAAACCAAACAGACAAACAAAAACCCCAAATGTAAAACACATACAGTTTGGAAAGGTAGAAATAAAAGTGTCCCTATTTGAATATGGCATGATTGTTTACATAGAAAATCCCAATGAATCTACCAAAAACTCCTAAAGACATGAGTTTAGACAGGCCAGAGGATACAAGAACACAAAAATCAACAGTATTCCTATATATTAACAACAAACATGTGGAAACTGAAATTAAACACAATATGACCTGCAAGTGCTCCAAAGAAAATGAAATACTTGGATATAAATCGAACAGTACATATCCAGGATCTGCATCCTAAAAATTACAAAATGTTATAAAAGCAAATGAAGAAGATCTAAATAATTGGAGGGACTATGTTTATGGATTAGAAGACTGGACACAGGAAAAATGTCAAGTACCCCGAATTGTTCTATAAGATTAGTGTGATTACTATCAAAATCCCAGCATAGACATAAGTATGTTTATTCTATATTTTATATGAAAAGGAAAAGGATATGGAATAGCTAAAACAATTGTTTAGAAAAATAAGATGGGAAGAATCATTCTACACATTGCTGAGGCTTACTAAATAGATTCCATAATCAAGACCATGTGGGACTGGCAGAGAGTAGACTCACAGATTAGTAGAGCAGAATAGAGAACCCAGAAACAGACTCACACAAATATGACCAACTGATCTTTGACAAAGGTGAAAAGCAATTAAATGGCCTTTCAACAAATGGTGCCAGAGCAATGGGACACCCACAGGCAAAATAATGTACCCCAGCCAAACATTATGTCTTATGCAAAAATTAATCACAAAATTAATGTAAAATATAAAGTATAAAATTTTGGAGTGGAGGGAAGAGAGGGGAAAAGACATCTAGTCTAAGAGTTCTTAGATATGAACCCAAATGCATGCTCCATAAAAGGAAAAAGCAATAAATTGGACCTCATTAAAATTTAAAACTTCTAATCTACAAATAACTCTGTTAGGACATGAAGAGACAAATACCAAAGAGAGAAAAATATATGAATACCACAAAGCCAAAAAAGACTTATCTAGAAAATATAAAGAACTCTCAAAGCCCAATAGCAAAAAAACAAAAAACAAACAAAACTATCCAAATAGAAAATAGGCCAAAGACATGAACAGACATTTCACTGAAGAGAGTACAAATGATGAATAAGCACATAAAAAGATGTTCAATATCATTAATCATTAGGGGATTGCAGTTTAAAATCACAATGAGGTATCACTATGCACCTATCTGAATGGGTAAAATTAAAAATAATGATAATGTCAATGGAAAACATTAAATAATACAGCTATACTGGAAAGCAGTTCGGCAAATTTTTCTAAAACTAAAAATGTATTTACCATACAACTTAGCAATTTTTACCCTTGGGCATTTATGCCAGAGAAATAAAAACCTATGATCATGTAAAACCTGTATACAAATGTTAATAGCAACATTAATCATTATCCAAAAACTGATCATAAATGCCCCTCCATGGGTGAAAAGTTAAACCATAATACCTCCTTATGACAAATGAAAAAAAGAGACTGAGGGCGCCTGGGTGGCTCAGTCGTTAAGCGTCTGCCTTCGGCTCGGGTCATGATCCCAGGGTCCTGGGATCGAGCCCCACATCGGGCTCCTTGTTCAGCGGGAAGCCTGCTTCTCCCTCTCCCACTCCCCCTGCTTGTGTTCCTGCTCTCGCTGTGTCTCTCTGTCAAATAAATAAATAAAATCTTTAAAAAAATAAATAAATTAATTAATTAAAAAAAAAAAAAGAGACTGAGACCATATTTTAAAGATGTCACTTCTCTTCCAAATTCATCTATAGAGTTGATGCAACTTTAATAAAAATTCCAGTTTTTTTGTAGGAATTCAGAAGGTTATTCTAAACTTGGAAATGCAAATGGCTTAAAATAGTCAAAGCAATTTTTAAGAAGAAAAATTTGTAGGATTAACTCTACCTGATTCTCAGACTTAATTATTAAGTTACTCTAACTAGCAGAGTGTAGTGTTGAGATCTACAGATCAATAAAAGAAAATGTAAAAATCCAAAACCAGGCCACATATATATGGTCAAGTAATTCTGGACAAAGATGCCAAGGCAATTCAATGTGGAAATAAATGTTTTTAAAACAAATGTTGCAGGAATAATTGAATTTGTATTTAAAAAATAATCAACTCTTACATCATACCATACACAAAAATTGAAGTGATCACTGACCTAAATATACAAGCTACAGTTATAAAACTGCTAAAAGAAAACATAGAAGAAAATCTTCATACTTCTAATAGGCAAAGTTAGATAGAACACAGAATATGAAACAGAAAACCAAAAACTGGTCAACTAGACTTTACCAAAATTAACAATTTCTGCCTTTCAAAAACTCCACTAACAAAAAAGGCCAGCCATAGAACAGAAGACAATATTCACAATACATGTCTGACAAAGGAATTGTACCCAGAATACATAAAGAACTCCTACAATTCAATAAGAAAACAAAACAGTTTAAAATAGGAAAATATGTGAACAGATGCTTTATGAAAGAAAATATGCAAATGTCTAATACACATAATGTTTAACATTACACTCGTTATAAGGAAGAGGCAAATTGAAACCACAATAAGATACCACTATATACTCATTAGCATAGTTAAAATTAAAACACAACAGAAAAAACTAAGTGTTTACCAGGACGTACAACAGCTGGTGCACTCATGCATAATGGGTAAGAATGTAAAAATGATCCCACTTTTGAAATCTATTTTCTTAAAAAGTTAAACATATGTTTATCATCCAATACAGCCATTCCAACAGAAATGAAAATATATGTCCACACAAAAACTTGTAAATACACGTTTATAGCAGCTTTGTTAATAATCAAAAACTAGAAACAACCCAAGCCGTCCAACAACTACACATTACAAGATATTCATACAATGGAATACAACTCAGCAATAAAAAACAATAAACTGGTATGTGCAACAACCTGGATGAATTCCAAAATTATTATGCTGAATGAAAGAAGAAAGACACAAAAGTGTACATACTGTATGATTCCATTTATATAAAATTCTCAGAAATGCAAAGGAACTCAGTGACCTAAAACTGATGGGTCACTGTGTAGGGCTAAAGGTGAAGATAGGAATAAACTGCAGAGGGCATGACGTAAAATTTCTGTATCTTGTTGATTATACATCCGTCAATACTATCAAATTTTAGGCTTTAAAAGATGCAGTTCATTTTATGTAAATTATACTTCAATAAAGCTGGTTGGGTTTTTTGTTGTTTTTGTTTATTATAATGACACTCCCTTGAGAGAGCCTGAATATAGAAACACATATGGTGACTGCCTTCACAGAGTTCATTATCATTTCCCTGAATGTCACGCTTTTTCACACTTAGAGGCTGGTGGATTTGCACTGATCCTTTTGTTCTTATTTTGTCCAGTTTGTGTTACCGATATTTGCAATGTGGGACAAAAGTTTAATTTGTGGCAGAGAGTCTGAAACTTTAATCTCTCCTCCTTTAAATCTGAGTTTACAACCATCTAAGTCTTTCCGACAGAATGTGACCTTCAAATAAAATTGCTGATTAAACCCAGGCATAAGGAAGAAATAACATTCAGTTGAAGTCTAAAGTTACATGAAGTTGAAACATCCCTTAATAAAGCAACCAGATACTTTTTCTGTAAATTAAGTTAGAGAAGAAAGACCCACTCCTGCAACATTCAAATACATTTTATGCTGAGTGGTTTAAAGGGACATTTTAAACTACCATAAATTAATGTGAGATCATATAATTTCACACGATTACCCATCTGAATATAACCAGTTGTAATACACTTCTCACTCTGCAATATTTTCAACACTTTTAAGACCAAACATCAAAACAAACTTACCGAAGAAATGATTTAATATTTTCAGCTTTCATCTCAGATATGAGTTTCCACTGTATACTTTGATGATAGGGCGGTGAAGTGGTCGTTTCTTTCGAAGGCTTAACAAACCAGCCTACGGGAGAGAATACATAAACCTATACTTACCATATACGTATATAATTGCTTTTGACTTTTACAAAAATTAGAAGCCAAAAAAATGTCCTTACTTCAGAAATAGCTCAAAGTGAGCTTTACAAAAATGTTCATATTAAATGCAGAAGTCCTTAAAATTCTGCTATGCAGTGTAATTCTGAGTTGGTTAAAACTAGTTTTATGAGATATTCTTTTCATTTTCCTACATGTTACGCATCAAGCATGGGCCTCTATCTTTCTTGTTCTCCTTGGGGTGATCTAGTTCGTAGCACAGCGCCTGACACACAAGAAACATCCCACAAATATTTATTTAGTAAAGATGAAGGAAAGGCAGTTTTTGCAGTGCTGTCCATATTAGTTGTTAGTTTTGACAAATGAAACAACCTTTTTCATGCCTGTGGAGAATGACAGCTCTGACCTAACAGCTCTTGACAAGTATCCTGAGCTCGTTGAACTTTAATAAATCTGAATTTCAGTCACACTTCATTAAGAAGGTCAAAAGACATTCCATTCCGTTTCCAGTTGGGCTGAAATTCACGGAATTGGCCACATGCAGGGAGCTCAGGGAGCCACACAGCCTCCAGGCTTGCTTTCTTTCATTCCTCCCCAGCCTGGCAGGGAGAAGCACCAGCCCTGCACTGGGGAGAAGGGGTTCATACTTACCCACCATAAATCCTGCCAGGAAAGATGCCAGCGCGGCAGCCAAGTACATCCAAAAGTAGAGACGGCCCCTGGACTTCGCCATGGCTCCCTGGGGACAAAGCTTTGGGCTCCGGAAAGAGCCAGCCTCTAGCCTGCAGACCAACAGAGAGCACGCCAGGGGAGGCGGTGAGCGCTGGCCCACCCGCAGGCTTCCTGCAAAGCCGGGCTGCCACCCCCGCCCTCCCACAGCAAACAACTCCCGCCCCCTCCGGTTCTCAGGGGGCCTTAAGGGGGAAAAGGAAGTCCGGCAAGGGGAGGAGACCGAGACTTCCTATTGGCAGGCAACTCCTATAATGTTGATTCTGCAGTAACCAGGACAGGCTGCTGTGGGGAATGGGGAGGGGGTGGCTAAGGAAAAATGTCCCTAATGGTTTCTAAAAGAACTCAAATGTTAACCTTAAAAATAAAACTATGTTGTTTTACCAACAAAATGGATCAAGAATAGCAGAAAATTACAATTCCAAACATGCACCCTACAGCAGAACCACAGGCAAGGATGAGAACAAAGGAGAGGGTTGGTCCTTTATAGCTGAAAGCTGGGGGTATTTGATAGGGCTGTTGTAAATATAAAGTCCATTGGAGTAAACTAGGAGTTTAAAGTATAGTGGCCTTTCCTTAGCTGAGTTATGACAGTCTCTCTTTGACTGAGCTGTTGCTGGTGGAGGAGAAAACCTTTCTTCCTCCTGCTGGGGAGTAAGACGGTACCTACTTGCAAGGTATATCTCTTCCTGTTGGCATCTGCAATTGGTGGTGAGTGGTAGGATGAGAGAACTTCCTTCTTCCAGCTTCCCCACCCCATTTTAGTGAAGTTTACCTTTATTAATATTTACATTTCCTCCCTTTGATCAGGACATTTCCTCAAAATCATCACTGATCAAGAGTCAGGTTTTCCATATTTTGTGGTTTTGTCCCTTTTGTCCAGGAAGGACCTTTCCTAGTTGTCATGTCCCATGTTCCACTTAAGGCCACATTACAGTAACAGGGAAGGTTTGGAGAGAGGTTTGAAGAGAGAATCACCAGCATCACCTTTCTGAGTACATTGTTTTCACAAAAGTTTGACACGGAACAAAATACAACACCTGAAATAATTATACAAAGCATGACAATTTCAAATTGTTGTAGAATAGAGGTCAACTGGGACCCTAGGTCAGAAAGTAGCCAACTCACATGTTTATCGGCACTTATTCCAACTTAGGGGAGAAAGGTTCTACTTATGAAAACAAGCCTTCAGTCATGTATGTTTCCTGGAAGTCTCCCCTTTAAGCAACCATAAAAGATGAGCAAGATCACATGGAAAGAATTAGCAGAGTACATTTGGGAAGATACAGTACAGTTATAAACACGAAGCAGTAGCTGATGAACTTGTTGCCAAACAGCAACACTTCAAAGATGTTTTAAAATGGTATTATCTCAAAAGAACGGCTTGGAAGCAGATGTGTTATCAATAATATCAATGTAAAGTTGTAAATTCAGAAACCATGAATTTAGGTAAGACTCAGGAGTCAGGTCGTAGTTCAGATGAAAGACTTCTATGAATTCTGACCTTCTCACCCTTCAGAGAAATCTCACAGGATCATGCGAAAGTTGTTTCCAAAAGGCCATAGTCAAAAGAGGACGTTTCCCCCTTTTGCAAGAGTTTGGGAAATACAGAGCATTTTCTTTCCATAAAAGAGAAAGCAGCAGTGAACAGTGAGAAAAAGGGATACAGTCCTGGTCCAGACATCTTGAGAAAGTGGTCTCATTAGATGTCAACTGCTTCAATTCCAGGAAATCTTCACTTTCAGGTCACCAGCTGGTGTGCAGACCCAGTCAGGGTTTGCAGCTTTCTTTAATGTGTCACGTGAACCCAAGAATCTATTCCTTGAGGTTGGTGGCCCAAGGGTTGGTTAGCAGTTCCTGATAAGGGCCTTTCCAGTGAGGTTGAGTCTCTCTGGAAGGGTCTATTCCAATAGATGAAATCTCCAGGTTGCAGAGTACTTGAAGTCTGTCTCCCATGTACTTGAGTACATGGTGAAAGATTACTCTACCAAAGCACGGTTATTTTCAGTAGAAGCATCTAGGCCTTTACAATGTTAAAGTAGATCCCCTTCTATCAACTCCGAGTCAGAGAAGGCAGGGGCCAAGCGCTTAGGACATCCTATGACCATCTCAAAGGATGAGAGTCTAGGAATCCCAAAGAGAGTGGATCTAAAATTTAGAAGACCAACAGCAATGCTTTCAGCCAAGGTATTTGGAGGGTCTGTACAAATTTCGTCAGTGCTGTTAGTGCAACTAACTATCCCTGAGGATTGAAGATGGTATGCACAATGAAAGTTGTAAAACTGGCCAAACAGCACAGACTTGTTGAAACACCTGCCTGGTAAAATGAGTTCCCCAAGCACTATGAAGTTCAAGAGGGGTTCCCCAGGGAGGGATAACCTTTTCTGTTTTTATTTTTTTTTAAGATTTTATTTATTTATTTGAGAGAGACAGAGAGAGCACAAGCAGGGGAGGGGCAGGGGGGAGAGGGAGAATCTGGCTCCCCTCTAAGCAGGGAGAGCAACATGGGGCTTGATCCCAGGACCCTGGGATCATGACCTGAGCCAAAGGCAGAGCTTAACTGACTAAGCCACCCAGGCACCCCAGGGATAATCTTTTCTAGCAGAATTTAAGCCACAGAATAAGCATTGGTCTGTCTACAAGGAAAAAGCTTTGGTACAGTGAGAAAACAGACCAAATTAATTGAAACATACTTATTTCCATGAGACAGGGTAGCTGTATGAAGTCCATTTGTGTGAACAGGCTTTTTGGATACTTTGGACGGGTGGGACAAGAAAGGTAGGCACTTTTTGCAGCCTTTAT
The DNA here is from genome assembly GCF_009762305.2 of Zalophus californianus. Taxonomy (NCBI): domain Eukaryota; kingdom Metazoa; phylum Chordata; class Mammalia; order Carnivora; family Otariidae; genus Zalophus; species Zalophus californianus. Next base: position 42,321,195 of record NC_045605.1, read on the forward strand.
ATTTCCCCACCTACATTCCCAAAGACTATTATTTTGTCATAGGTCAATGGTTTAATTATGGTAAAATAGTAAACAATTATTGGATAACTCTTGTCATTTTTTCCAGTTGATCATTTGAAAGAACATCCCTTTCAGCCATGACAGGTTTGGGTCTTGGTTTCCTTGAGAACAGCATTTTGTTGGAAATCTCAGTGAGGTGGTTTCCTTTGGACTCTAGAAGTTGAGTCTGGAAGGCCCAGGAAGCTTAGTAATAGCCAGGCCTGCCTGCAAAAAGTATGGCATCTAATAAATTTGGGACATTGGAGCCATTTTTTATTTTATTCCCATTGTAGGTAAAGAAATTTCATTGTTTCTGTAACACTTCTAAAGTCATGAGCTACTCCAAAGGCAAACTGACTATTGATGTAAATGTTTGTACATCTGACTAAGGTACAAGCCAAGTACGGCATATAACTAAACCTGCTAGGCCAAAATAGCCACAGGTAAAGGTATGGACTCAATGACTTCCAAAGGAGTTGTAATAGCATACCCAACACAATATTTACCATTTTCATCCTTTAAATATGAGCCATTATTAAACCATGAAAAACCTGCATTGGTTAGAGGAGTTTCCTACAAATTGTCAAAGGGAGTCAAAAGTTATCTGTCAGCATTAAGCAGTCATGAGGGATTTCATCCATGAAGGAGAGGATAATAGCAGAGCTAAGGTTACTATAGCAAGAAGAGTTATATGAGGAGCAGTTAGCAGGATGATGTCCTAGGAGGCAAGACAACTGACTTAAGTGTAATGAAAATTGGGAGGCGGGGGGGGCTTCTGCTACATGGGACACGGGATGGTTAAAGAGGATCCTGTGATTATTTCTCCAGAGTGGCTTCGACCAAAAGGGCAGTGGCAAGAATGACTCTAAGGAAACGGGGTTATCCCCATGCTAAATGGTCCAATTGTTGGTTATAATGCCCTATTATTGGTTGATGATGTTCCCCTATTTTTAGGTGAGTACCCCAAGGGCATTCCCTTCCCCCTCACATACAATGAGGAAAAGGGGAAGTTGATAATTAGGATGTCTGAGGACAAAGAGTTTTATTAGGTTTTTCTTTAAGGTCCCCAAATCTATGTCATCATGATCTTTCCAAATAGGGTCATTTTTAAATAAAACATATGGAAGTTGAGCCTTAAGAGAGAAGTTTCAAATTCAATTTCAACAGTAGACAGCCAGTCCAAGAAAACTTCATAAATGGCACTTAGTTTTAGGTTTTGGGAAGTTCAGGATGCCATAAAGCCTACCTGAATCAAAATGTAGCTCTTGTTCTGAGATCAGATACTCTAAGTATCAAACCTGAGTTTGAGCAAACTGCATTTTTTCTTTGGAGTCTTTCTGTCCCTTTAAGGCCAGAAGTTTTAACAGGTGGATGCAGTCTTCCTGTGAAGAGGTTTGAGAAGGGGAGCAGAAAAGCAAATCATCTATGTATTATAACAAATAGAGCCTGCAGAAAACTTTCTATCACCCAAATAGTTTTTGAGTTTTGTGAAAGGAAAAAACTGGGTGTAACCCTGGGGCATTACTGATTATTGTCCAGGTGCATTTCCACTCTTCCCAAGTAAAAGCAAAAAGATATTGGCTATCCTTATTAACAGGAATACTAAAAAATTGTACTGCAATTAGAGTGAAAAATTTGCTTTCAGTAGGATTGGGTGTCAGTAGGGTATGGGGTTAGGAATAACAGAGTGCCAAGGTATAAAAATGTTATTTATTGTTCAGAGGTCCTGGACAAACTCCCATCCTCTGCCATTGGGTTTTCTCACAAGTAAAATAGGGGTATTATAGGGACTAGTGCAGGCGATAATGAGGCCCTGAGGCTTGCAATCTCATATTATGGGACTGATGCCTTAGAGGGCTTCTTTATATATAGGTTAATTTATTAATTAAATTTGATTAGTAAAGCTTTATTAATTCTGAGGAGAAGTTCTGATGGATTTGAATCTTGCTGGGAAATGCACTGTGGATTCTGCAATATAATTTGAAGAGTTTACCCATAAAGAGGATGGTAGCTGATCCAATAAGAACAAATGATTACTGTCTCCAGACTCAGCTACAGTGATATCAGAAACAAGAGCAAATAAGAGCTATCAAAGAGTTATTTAATTTTCCTGGTTGACTATTTAGGTTACTACTATCAAATTCCAGAATTATTTCCTCCTTTTGGGAGGAAAATTCCAGTATGAATATTTTCTAAGAAATCTTGGCCCAAAAAATGAATACGGGTGGAGGAACTAAGCAGAAGAATGTGTATCTCACAAAGGGCCTATAAAAGAGAGACAGACAGACAGATAGAAACCTGTTGAGGTTTATTAAAGACCCTCACTATTTGAACTGTTTTAGTACTCTGAGACAGGAGCTCCTTTAGAGCAGTGGGGTTAGCACAGAGAATGTTGCCCCAGGGTCAGTAAGGACAAATAGAGAGATTCATCCCCAATCTGGAGAGTGGTTTCTCCAAGCAGATTAAGAGGGAGGACTGGGAAGAGCCCCTGTGGTTCCTCCAAGCACCATTAATGGGAATTAGGAAGGTATTGGAAAGGCTGGTTAGGGGGCTGATGGCACCTGGAATGCTTAAGTTTGTAACAATTATTTTTTCCAATGTCCTGGCTCTTTGCAATAATGGCAGAAATTGGATTTTTGGTTCTGTAGAGGAGCCTTCATTTTCCAGAACATTTTCCAGAACTTCATTTTCCAATGTCCTGGCCCATTGCAATAATGGCAGAAACTAGGTTTCTTGGTTCTGTAGAGGAGCCTTCGTTTTCCAGAACTGAAAATTGAGAAATTGTGGCCATCTTTCTTGTAGGTGACTTATCTGGGATATGAGCAAGCTAGTTTTCCAAATAGACTAAACCTGGAGTGGACATAGTTTCCCATTCTGTCATGGTCCTTTTAACTAAAAGAGAAAGAGGCTATTTCAGTCCATTAATAAACAGAATTAAATACCACCCAGGTGGATTCAACATCTAAACAAACACCAGAATTTCCTTTAAAGACAATTTGCACTTGACTGTAATAGATACAGTTTCACCAGGCTTTTGTGTACAAACATGAATTCTGTTCCAAATAACAGGCTTAGGAAAAGCTACTCTAATTGCTTGGTGGACATTTCCAGTGAGTGTTCAAGCATTTTGCCAAAAGTTAAGGTTTATTTCTCCAAATCCTTTTCAGGATGTTTCTGTTGAGCTAATTTTATCCAGTATTTGACCTGGCCCTCACCAACAAGCATGTGGACAGATAAATATCCTAGAAGCCAGGCTGTACATTTGAATAACTATGCTAAATTCTTCAGCAAACCTAAAGGGGTCCTCGGTCACTTAAGGAAACCGGCTCAAAATTCAGCCTAGTGCAGGGAACCTAAGACATCTGAGGTTTATTTAAATCCTCAGAAGACTTAACTTTATAAGGTAGATTTTAATACATTCAGGAGAGCAAGTTCTGGGAAGAGATTCAGAGGAAAAATGAAGTTCAACAAAAGGATTAGAATCGGGAGGAAGCATATACAGGAGGAAAGGCCAGCACAAAGGATCAGAGGAAAATAGCACTGGAGGAAGGGCCTGTGCACAGGGTGGAGGCTACGTGTCTGGAGGCAAAATGCGGGGGGTGGGGGGGGTGGGGGTGGGGAAGTCCTCAGAAGCCATTTTGATTCCTAATAGTTTGCCTCAGTTAATTTAGAAATAGTATTTCACAAAGAAGCAAACTTAGAATCCTAAAAACACTTAGAAGCCTCAAGGTACCAATTAAAGAGGCATCCCATTCAGTTTTTTGTTTTGTTTTGTTTTTTAGCTGGGGCTTTCTAACTGAGGAAATCAAAAGTTCCCCATAAAGACCATTAATGTTCTAAATAACTTGTGATTAAGTTGGCCCCTTTAATTAGAAATGCACATGAGAAGGGACTTCTGTTTTTAAACATAAAACCAGTGGGGGTGCCAGAAGGAAGGACCCCCTCAAAGCATTTTGATGACTTAAGATCCCATTTTTTTGGAAGTATTCTCTAGAGCAAAAAGAAAAAACTCCTGAAAAACACAGTTTCAATAGGAACATCCTGGTTCCAAAAAGGAGTCTCACCCAAAGCCAGCACAGTTCCAAAAGGCATAGTCTCGTTCCAAAGAGTCAGACCAAAAGCTGAACAAGTACTCTCAGAAAGGGCAAGGCCTTAAAATAGATTCCCAATAAAGCCTGTAGAGATCGACATAAACACAAGAGAGCAGAGATCCAATGCAGGAGCAAACTTACCCTCAAACTCCAGGGTCGGCAAGAAAGCAGTGAGCTCAATTGGCTCTTTGGGGTCTGGAACCTGTTTGCTCACCAGCCTTGGAGTTACTGGGGGATCTTCTCCGGATCCCATATCTGCCCACCAAGTAATGTTAACCTTAAAAATTAAGCTGTCGGTTATTTCACTAGCAAAAATGGGTTGATTTGGGAGTTACAAAGAATTCCAACTCAGGACATGCAAGCTACCAGAGAACAAAGGAGAAGAATGTTCTTTCATGGGGGCGGGCAAAGGGGGAGGGAGAGGAATTGTTGTTACAAACAAAAAGTCTGTTGGAGTAAACTGGGAGTTTGAAGTATAGCGGCTTTTCATTGGCTGACTGTGACAGTGTCTCATTGGCTGGGCTGTTGGGGCGGGTTATGAGCTTTCTCATTCCTACTGGGACAGTAAAGCAGTAGAATTAGGAAGGTACATCTATTCCTGTTAAGGTCAGCAATGGGTGATGAGTGGTACGGTAGGAGAGCTCCCCCTGCTGTCCTCCCCACTCCATTTTAGGGAGATTTCCCTTTATTAATTTTCACACTATTTGTCTCTTTGCCACCCCCATTCCAGTAATTGCTGAATTTCAGCAGCAAGGTGCATTTAGGTACTGCTTTTTCTTCCCTGTTGACAAATTCCCTGTTGCCAAATTCTGTCCTAAGTCCTAACTGGTCCCACTTGGGAAGCATTTCTGATCCTGGCTGCTCCACCAGAACGCATTAGTTCCCTAACCATACATCAACAACAAAAATTGATGGGATTGAGTTGTTTTGTCAATCGCTACCTGAACAACACTCCAAATTTCTGTAATTCTCAGTTTCTTCTGTACTGGAGTTTTTCCATGCCCTGACTAAATTATTGTAGGTTTAAATTAATAAGATTAACCACTTTAGGTGTCTAGTACCATAATGGACAGTAGGTTCTCAATAAACATCATCCTCCCTGTCCTCCCCTTCTTATCAGTTATAGAGCATTTCTTTTTAAAAGTGTTTAGAAAGGGGGGCGCCTGGGTGGCTCAGTTGGTTAAGCATCTTACTCTTGATTTTGGCTCAGGTCACAATCTCAGGGCTGTGAGATCAAGCCCCACACCAGGCTCCACACTCAGTGTAGATTCTGCTTGAGATTCTCTCCCTCTCCCTCTGCCCCTTCCCTGTTTGTGCATGGGCAAGCTCTCTCTAAAATAAATAAAATAAAATCTTTAAAAAAAAAAGTGTTTAGAAGATTTGCAAAATGGTGGTCTTTGTTAATAGGACTCCTGCATCCATCTATTTCATCCTAAAGAATATCTTTAGCAATTCATGACTGAATTCCTTGTATCCAACCAAAAGCAGTTTTGCACCCAGAACAAACATGCCTAGTAAGTAAATTATGAAGGGGATAGTACATCTATGGTTATGCTCCCAATCTTTATTGCATTGTCTGAGGCCTTGATGATCTTAGTTAAGGCACCTCTCTTTGGTCCTAACAAGTTGCCAGAGGAGTCTATAAGTTCATTTTTAGTGAACTGTAATTGCTGAAAAATATGATATATCTTATAGATTTTTCCCTTGGAACTTCTGTAGAATCCCTGAGAGTTAACTTTGAACTAAATTATCTTTAGTCAACTAATTGATCTCAAAATATATGTAATTCAATGCCAAAAACCCACAAATAATCTCATTTTTTTTAAATGGGCAGAGGACCTGAATAGACATTTTTCCAACGACAACATACAGATGGCCAACAGGCACATGAAAAGATGCTCAACATCACTTATCATCAGGGAAATGCAGATCAAAACTGTAATGATGTACATTTGTCAGCATGGCTAAATAAAAAACAAAAAATACAAATGTTGGCGAGGATGTGGAGAAAGGGGAACCCTTGTGCTCTGTTGGTGGAAATGTAAATTGGTGCAGCCAGTATGGAAAACAGTATGGGGGTTTCCCAAAAAATTAAAAATAGAAATACCATATGATCCAGTAATTTCACTGCTGGGTATTTGCCCAAAGAAAACTCAAACACTAATTTGAAAAGATACATGCACTGCTATGTTTATTGTAGCATTATTTACAATAGCCAAGATATATAAGCAACCCAAGTGTCCATCCATAGATGAATGGATAAAAATGTGGTATATATACACCATGAAATATTACTTGGCCATAGAAATAATTTGTCATTTGTGATGACATGGATGTATCTAGAGGGTATCATGCTAAGTGAAATAAGTCAAAGAAAGACAAATACCATATGATTTCACTTACATGTGAAACCTAAAAAACAAAACAAACAGATTCTTAAATACAGAGAACAAACTGATGGTTGCCAGAGAAGAGGTGGGTAGGTACATGGGCAAAATAGGTGAAGGAGATTAAGAGGTACAAATTTCCAGCTATAAAATAAGTCAGAGAGATGAGAAGTGCAGCATAGGGAATATGATCAACATTGTAATAACACTGTATGGTAGCCGATGGTGACTACACTTCCTGTAGTGAACACTGAGTAATGTAGAGAATCACTGGTTAAATATATTGCTTACCTGTAACTAATATAACACTGTATGTCAATTATTCTTCAACAATAAATATTTTAAAAATACTTCTATATTGCTAAAAAGCCCTAACTTGAAAGAGCCCAGCTTTTGCAATCCTTTACCATACCTTAACTGATGACTCCAGCATTTTCTATTTTAGAGATGAACACCTTCAAAAAGATATTATTTTCATAGCAAAACAAGTCCCCCCACCACAGCAGCTGCGTATATAGAATGAAGTTATTCAAATAGAAGCAATAGCCAATCAAGTAATTATACTCCTCCGGTTTAAGAAACATTTTTCCTAGAGCATCCATAATTGTTTTTATTAAAAAAATATTGGAATTTTAATAAATATCCAGTTTTTACTTTAACAGGGTGACAAGTGTCTTCTCTAGGTCACAAACAATATCAAACATTCTTTGTATGAGTACACAAAAACATGCTACACATATACCTTTTGAGGACCTATTATATCATTTATCTCTAGACCCTTGGCTTTTTCTATCTGCCACCCATGGGACCACTGGCTATTGACTACATCTCTCTCATCTCTAGAGAAGGTAGGAACTAATGATTAAAATGATTTATTTGAGGGGTGCCTGAATGGCTTAGTTGGTTAAGTGTCCGACTCTTGATCTCAGCTCAGGTTTTAATCTCAGGGTTGTGAGTTCAAGCCCTGTGTTGGGCTCCAAGCATGGAGCCCACCAAAAAAAAAAAAAAAAAAAAGGACTTAAAAAAAGGACTTATTTGAGAAATTTGTTTTTATATTCCTATCTCAATTTTTAAGTAACTGAAGTTTGACTACTAGAAGACATCAGCATATTAATCAGCACAATTTTCCAACTTGATTAATCTCTCCAAATTAAAATTATTTATTCAACCAATATCTACTGAAAGGTTATAGCATGCCAAGCATTTGTTTTTGGCAGCAAAGAAAGTTTATTGAGTGATAGCAAAGTGACAGTACAAAAGTTCCTGAGGAGGGAGGGGACCCAAGAGGGTTGCCCTAGCATCCCAGATATTGTAAAAAATCCCAAGGATATGATCCTTGCCTTTAGAAAGCCTATGATATAAGGAAAAGGCAAATATTGAATATGTAATTAAATGTGAAGATTTCTAAGAAAAAGCAGTATTACCTTAACTCTGAAGGTCGTCGCTGCCTCAATAGGTGGCATCTGCAATCTTTATCTTGCCAATCCATTGTAAAAAATGTCTGGTTAGCTGGTTCACCAAGTCTTTGGCTTTTTGTTAATACAGATACAAACTCATTAGTAGGTTAAATTGCTCTTATATAATCTTTTCTCCCCTCCCTATTCTCACGTCCTAAAAGAACCAATCTTATAACTTCAAAGTTCAAATCCCATCAAATGGGTCACAGTAGGATTTGAAAATAAAGTGTGATATGTACTAATAAGGTGGTATATATACCACCATACGTACCAATGTATGTGTACATACCAATGATTAAGATTTAATAAAGGAACAGCGTTTAGCTGTGCCACACATTTCATGTTTTGTCTGAAGATGTTGCCTTGTCTTTCACATGAGAGGGATCACCTGGATATTCACTGTACAGATATGGACATTATGCCATTAATGATGTCACAAGGTGACAGGATGATCTAGTTATCCAGATAACAAGGTTCATTTTCAAAAAAAGTGAACAGTTGATATCATGATGGCTGTGATTCATGACAAGAGATATATCCCAGTTGAGCATTTTTAAAATTCTGGGTGCAAAAACTGTCAAAAATCAGTTTCAAACTTAAAATAAGATATTAAGTATCAGAATGTTAGTATATTATACTGTATGCTATAACCTGTAAGGCAAGTAAGAAGTTAGAAGAAGTATAGATAGTGAGAAAAGGGTAAAAGACTAATAAAAGTGGGAAGAAATTTTAGAAGAAAAGCAGAAAACCATGATTGGATGATTTTCTTCTGATGTCATAATTACTCTACTCAACAGTATACGTAGACATTAGAAAAGGCCCACCAAGTGAAAGTGTAAAACAGAGACAGGGTCCCCACCCAGACCCTGCCATCAACACAGGATGTGTGTAACCATGATGATAACATTCCAGACAGAAGCTTGGCCATGGTAAGTATATTATTTGGCCTTTAAAGCAAAATTTCCTGCTCAGCATTTCCCATCCCTTATCATTAACATGTGCTTTCAGCTTGTTTTCCATTACAGCTTTTACCTAATAATGCTAAAATTGGGGGACTCCTCATGCTTTTTCTTGCAGCACTCTTATCATCCAGTCTCATTTATAGCCTCTATCCTCATGTACTTTCAGTATCATTAAATTATGAATAAATCTCTCTAGATTTTTTTTAAAGATTTATTTATTTGAGAGAGCGAGAATGAGAGAGAGAGTACATGAGAGGGGAGAGGGTCAGAGGGAGAAGCGGGCTCCTCGCCGAGCAGGGAGCCCGATGCGGGACCCGATCCCGGGACTCCAGGATCATGACCTGAGCCGAAGGCAGTCGCTTAACCAACTGAGCCATCCAGGCGCCCCTCTCTAGATTTTTGATCTCCCTTCTAACCCTTTCTCTACTCCATCTTACCTGACGCCTGTTTTCACTTGATGATACCCCTCCCTAAAATCAGACAGCTTTCCACTTCATGGAGAAGTGAGACCTAAAGCCATAAAACTCCTAAAATGAAATGCAGACAGTAATCCCTCGGATATCACCCTATAACAGTTTTCTGGATATGTCTCCTTAGGAAAGGGAAACAAAAGCAAAAATAAACTATTGGGACTACATCAAAATAAAAAGTATTTGTACAGCAAAGGAAACCATCAACAAAACAAAAAGGGAACCTACTGAATGGGAGAAGGTATTCACAAATGATATATTCAACAAGGGGTTAATATCCAAAATATGTAAAGAACTGATACAACTCATCATAAAAAAAAAAAAAAAAATTTGCTTAAAAAATGGGCAGGAGAGCCTGGGTGGCTCAGTTGGTTAAGCATCCAACTCTTGATTTTGGCTCAGGTCATGATCTCAGGGTCATGAAACTGAACCCTTGTTGGGCTCCTCATGGAGCATAAAATTCTCTTTTCCTCTCCCTCTGCCCCTCCCCCACCTAAAAAAGAAGGGCAGAGTACCTGAATAGACATTTTTCCAAAGATGATATACAAATGGCCAGCAGACACATGAAAAGAGACTTTACATCACTCATCCTCAGGGAAATGAAATCAAAACCACAATGAGATATCACCTCACACTTGTCTGAATGGCTAATATCAAAAAGACAACAAATAACAAGTATTAGTGAGGATGTGGAGTAAAGGGAACGCTCATGCACTGGTGGGTGGGAATGTAAATTGGTGCAACTACTATGGAAAAGAGTATGGAGTTTCCTCAAAAAGTTAAAAATAAAAATACCATGCAATCTAGTAATTCCACTACTGGATATTCGTCCAAAATATATGCATCTCTATGTTTATTGTAGCATTATTTACAAGAGCCAAGATATGGAGGCAGCACACGTGTCCACTGATAGATGAGTGGATAAAGAAGATGTGGTATATATGTGGCTGAAATATTACTCAGCCATAAAAATGAATGAGATCTTGTCATTCATGACAACATGAATGTACTTAGTAGGCAATATGCTAAGTGAAATAAGTCAGAAAAACAAATACCATATGATTTCATTTATATGTGAAATCTAAAAAAATAAAATAAAACAAGAACAATAAACAAGACAAAAAAACCCAAATAGACTCATAAGCACAGAGAACAAACTGGTGGTTGTTGGAAGGGAAGTGGTTGGGGGAATAGGTGAAATAGGTAAAGGAGATTAAGAGGTACAAACTTCCAGTTAGAAGATAAGTCACAGGGATGAAAAGTACAGCATAAGGAATACAGTTAATATTATAATGTCATATGGTAACAGATGGTGACGACACTTACCATGATGAGCAATGAGTAATGTATAAAATTGTCAAACCACTATGTTGCACACCTGAAACTAATATAACATTGTATGCCAACTAAGCTTCAATAATAAATTTCAAAATATGTATATACAAAGTGGGTAATTAATCTTAAATATATAAGTATTTACATTAAAATGTGAACATAATATTTCAACTAAAAAAATATTGTCAGAAATAAGAAAGAATATCTGAAAACTCCCCTAATCTCAGGAAGGAAACAGACATTCACCAAGTCCAGGAAGCAGAGAAGTCCCTAAGTAAGATGAACCAAAGAAGCACCACACCAAGAAGCATAATAATTAAAGTGGAAAAATTGGGGCACCTGGGTGGCTTAGTGGGTTAAGCCTCTACCTTTGCCTCAGGCCATGATATTCAGGTCCTGGGATTGAGCCCCCCCATTGGGCTCCCTGCTCAGTGGGGAGTCTGCTTCTCCCTCTCCCTGTGTTCCTCCCCCCACTCATCCTCCCTCTCTCTTTCTAATAAATATTTTTAAAAATTTAGAATAAAATGGAAAAATTAAAAATAAAGAGAAAATCCTAAAAACAGCAAAAGAAAAGGAAATCGTTATGTACAAGGAAAACCACATAAAGCCATCAGCTGATTTTTCAGCAGAAACTTGGCAGGTCAGAAGAGAGTAGCATGATATAGTCAATGTGCCAAAAGAAAAAAAAATCCTTCAACCAAGAATACCCTGCCCAGCAAGTTTATCATTCAGAATTAAAGAAAAGATAAAGAGCTTCTCAGATAAACAAAAGTTAAAGGAACTCATCACCACTAAATGGGCCTTATAAGAAATGTTAAATTACAAAAGAAAAGGCTATAAGTGGAAGAAAATTATGAAAAGAAAAATATTTCACTGGTAAAAGCAAATGCACAGAAGTAGCAGATCAATTGTTTACAAAGCTAGTATGACTGTTAAAATATGAAGTAGTATTACTAGTTATATCTAAAAAAATTAGATAAGGGATACATGAAATAAATTATTTAAAATATGATATCCTATACGTTAAAGGTAGAGGGGGGCATAAACACATAGTTCCTTTAGAATGTGTTCAAACTTAAGCAACCATTAAGTTAATATAGACTGATATATACATAGGATGTTATATATTAATCTCATGGTAACCACAAACCAAAAATTTTATAATAGATACAGAAACACACCCACACATCCACAAAGAGAAAGCATTAAAGAAAGTCATCAAACTACAAGGAAAGATAAAAAAGGGACAGAGAAGAACTACAAAAACAGCCAGAAAACAACAAAATGGCAATAAGTACATAGCTATCAATAATTATTTTAAATGTAAATGGACTAAGTGCTCCAGTCAAAAGACCGAAGGTGACTGAGTGGATTAAAATTAAAAGACCCATCTATATGTTGCCTACAAGAATTGATTCAGACCTAAAGACATATACAGACTGCAAGTGAAGAGATGGAAAAAGATATTTCATGCAAACGGAAGCAGAAAAATGCCAGGGTAGCAATACATACAAAATAGATTTTAAAACAAAGGCGGGGGTGGGAGGATGGGTTAGCCTGGTGTTGGGTATTAAAGAGGGCACGTATTGCATGGAGCACTGGGTGTTATACACAAACAATGAATCATGGAACACTACATCAAAAACTAATGATGTAATGTATGGTGATTAACATAACAATAAAAATTAAAAAATAAATAAAAGAAAGGCTGTAACAAGAGACAAAGAGTAGCACTACATAAGGGGATCAATCTAATAAGAGGTTATAACAATTGTAAATATCTATGCACCTCTATTGGAGCACCTCAACAGATAAATATTAACAGACATAAAGGGAGAAATTGACAGTAATACAATAATAGTAGGGGACTTTAACACCCCCACTTACATCAATGTAGAGATCATCCAGACAGAAAATCAGTAAGGAAACAGTATCTTTGAATGACACATTAGACTTAACAGATACATACAGAACGTTCCATCCCAAAACAGCAGAGCACACATCCTTTTCAAGTTTCTTTTCAATGTTCACATAGAACATTCTCTAGGATAGGTCACATGGTAGGCCACAAAACTAGTATCAATAAATGTAAGAAGACTGAAATCATATTAATCATCTATTCCAACCACAATAGTATAAAACAAGGAATCAATTACAAGAAAAGAACTGGAAGAAACACAAACATGTCAAGGCTAAACAACATGCTACTAAACAAATAATGGGTTAATGAAGAAATTGAAGAGGAAATCAAAAATCCTGGAGACAAATGAAAATGGAAACAATACAGTTTAAAATCTTTGGGACACAGCAAAAATAGCATTTAGAAGGCAGTTTAAAGCTCTACAGTCCTACCTCAAGAAACAAAAATCTCAATCTAACCTTATACCTAAAGGAACTAGGAAAAGAACAAAGTCCAAAGTTGTTAGAAAGAAGTAATACTGTCAGAGCAGAAATAAATGAAATAGAGACAAAAAAAAATAGAAAAGATCAATGAACCTAAGGGCTGGTTCTTGTAAAAATAAACAAAATTGATAAATCTTTAGCCAGAATCAAGAAAAATTGAGAGGACTCCAAATCAAAAATGAAAGAGAAGTTACAACCAACATGACAGAAATACAAAGGATAATGGGAGAATACTATGAAAAATTGCATGCCAACAAATTAGACAACCTAGCAGAAATGGGTACATTTCTAGAAACATACTATCTCCAAGACTGAATCAGAAAAAATAGAAAATTTAAAGATTGATTACTAATAGTAAAACTGAGTTGGTTAAAAAAAACCTGAATTGGTTAAAAACAAAACAAAAAGGAAAACAAAAAAAACCCAACTCCCAACAAATAAAAAGTCCAGGCCCAAATGGCTTCCTGGGTACATTCTACCAAACATTTTAAAAAAGAATTATTACCTATCCTTTTCAAACTATTCAAAAACTAGAAGAGAAAGGAATGCTTCCAAATTGATTCTATGAGGCCACTATTACCCTAATACCAAAATCATACAAAGACTGTACAAAAAAACTAACCAAACAAACAAACAAAACTATAGGCCAATATTCCTGTGAATATAGAGGCAAAAATCTTCAACAAAATACTAGCAAACCAAATTCAACAATACACTAAAAAGATCATTCATCATAATTAGGTGAGATTTATTCCAGGGGTTTAAGGATGGTTCAGTACCTGCAAATCAACATGATACACCACATTAACAAAATGAAGGATAAAAATTGTATGATCAATCTCAATAAGTGCAGAAAGATAATTGGACAAAATTTGAAATCCTTTCATGATCAAAACTCTCAACAAAGTAACTACAGTGGGAATATATCTCATAATAAAGGCTATATATGACAAGCCGACAGCTAACATCATACTCAATGGTGAAAACCTGATAACTTTTCCTGTAATTTCAGGAATAAGACAAGGATGCCCACTCTTTTTTTTTAATAAAGATTTTATTTTTATTTATTTGACAGAGAGAGAGAGTGCACACAAGTAGGGGGAACAGCAGAGGGAGAGGGAGAGGGAGAGGCAGTCTCCCTCTCGGGGAGGGGCTTGATACGGGGCTCAATCCCCAGACCCTGGGATCATAACCTGAGCTGAAGGCAGTTGCTTAACTGACTGAGCCACCCAGGTGCCCAAGGATGCCTGCCCACTCTTGTCGCTTTTATTCAACAGAGTTGGAAATCATAGCCAGAACAGTTATGCAAGCAAAAGAACTAAAAGACCTATCAGAAAACAAGAACTAGAACTGAAGCAGATAATCTGCAACCTACATCATTACTGGCCTATATCTTTGGTTCTAATCAGGTTCCATTGTGCAAGCAATATGCACTAACTAACTTGAGCAGAAGAGAAATTGTAGCTCACAATCTCTGAAAGATAAGAAAATCAAAAAAATTTTAAAGTGGGCAGAAATCAAGGCAGCCAGGCATCCATAACTATGGCAAAAATTATGTCACAGGAACAATATGGCAAAGATAGTATGGCTGTAGCTGCAGGACACCAGATCACACTAATTATGCTGCTGTGTAGCACTTCATTTAGGAGACCATCCTTACTCACACCATGGAAACACCTAGATCATGTATCTGTGCCCTAGTTTTCAGGGTCAGGGAACAGAAATGTCTAGACTTTATAGCTTCTCTAGTGGAAAATAATTCTGGAACCATGAATTATCACAGAGTGAAATAGTCCACAAACATAGATGAGGGTTTCAAATATTAGACAACCAAAAACATGCCAGCAAATAATCACATACTCCATTCTTTGCCTGCCCAACATCCATATACGTCATTCTTCCTATAGCTATATTTCCAAAAAAAATTCCCTATAGTCTTATGATTTTCACACTTAACAAGAGTCCACTCATTCCTTATCTAAACAGAAAAAAATATGTTAGAGTACTGTCCAAGGAAGTGGTTCCCGAAGTGAGGTCACCAGACTAGCAACATTGTTGTCACTTGGCAACTTACGAGAAGAGCAAATCGTCAGGCCAAACCTAGAATTCTTGAATCAGAAACTAAGCAATCTGTGTTAAACACATTCCTTGAGTGTATTCTGGCCATGCTAAAGTTTGAGAATCACTGGTCTAGAGAGATTGATCTCGACAGCAAAGAGAAAGAGAGGTACTTTTACAAATTTACAGAATGGGAGGAGTCAACTCTAAGTCTCCCAATTACTGCAACCAGCTGCAAGTCTAGTATTTCTGGTTGATGTTCATACTTTGTCTAGTTCCATCATGGGTCCATCTCAATGGTCTCATCCTGTGAACAAAAATGGAAAGATAACCACCAACATTATACCCTGCTTACATTTTATATGCAATGGGGAGTGAGAAAATATTATATATAAAATATATACCTAATGCAATAAAGTAGGAGACAGAGGGATTAGAGTTCTTGTGTCCCCAATGGATCATTTTTCATGTTCAAATCTCTTTAAAAGGTATTTGACAGTTTAAGAAAAAATAATACCAGTGTAATATGGGATTTATAATATATATAAAAGTAAAACGTATAAAAATAGTAAAAAATTCTGGTCTGTATGTGTCTTTTAAGAAATGTACTTTAAGTATAAGGACAAATTGGTTAAGAGTGAAAGGATGCAAAAACATATAACTTGATAATACTAAGCAAAAAAAAATAGCAAAATTGGCTTTTACTATATCAGAGAAAGTATGTTTAAGAACAAAGAATATTAGGGATAGGTAGACAATTTTTTAAAAAGATTTTATTTATTCGACAGAGAGACACAGTGAGAGAGGGAACAGAAGCAGGGGGAGTGGGAGAGGGAGAAGCAGGTTCCCCACAAAGCAGGGAGCCCAACGTGGGGCTCAATACCAAAACCCTGAGATCATGACCTGAGCCGAAGGCAGATGCTTAATGACTGAGCCACCCAGGCACCCCCATAATTTTTTTTTAGTATATATTATATTTTGGCACTTGGTAAAAAATTTTAAGCTTGTTATTTTCTTTTTATTGCCTTTTCTGCCATTTCAATAAAAAATTTTCCTAATTATTTTACTATAGTAAATAGGTTATTTTAGAAGGATAAAATGGTCAATTCACCAAGGGGATTTAATGATCCTAAATATTTAGGCACCTACTAACAGATCTTCAAAATTCATGAGGCAAATTCATTGTGAATTCTTGCAAATGCAAGAAGAAACAAGAAATTCACGATTATAGTAGGAGATTTTGATACTCCTCTGTCAATATTTGACAGAACAAATAGAAGTGAAATCAACGGACATAGAAGATGGTAACTATCCTGAACTGTGGTGAGCATTGTGTAATGTATAAAATTGTCAAATTTCTATGTTGTGCACCTGAAACTAATAACATTATATATTAACTATATTTTAAAAGTATATAGAAGATGAAGTAACACTATCAATGAACTTGAGCTGATTAACATTTATGAAACACAGCACCCAATAACAGCAGACTATGCATTCTTTTCAACTGTGCACAGACATTTAACAGGTAGTTCATAGGCCATAAAATGAATCTAAGTAACTTTGAAGTGATGAAAACCCACACAGTATGTTTTCTGAGCATAATGGAATTAAATTAGAAATCAATAACAAAGATTTGGATAAATCTCCAATTATTTGGAAACTAAGTAACATTTCTAAACAACTTATAATTCAAAAAATAAATATAAAGAAAAATTGGAAAATGTTTTAAACTCAACTAAAATAAAAATGCAGCATACCAAAATCTGTGGGATTTAGCAGCACTTAAGAAATAAATGTCTAGCACTAACAGCCTCTGCAATTAGGAAACAAGGTCTCAAATCAGTGACTTCAGATTTAAGAAAAAAAAAGAAATTAAACCCAAAGTAAGGAGTAGCATGGAAGTAATATGAGCAGACACCAATGATATAAAGAAAAACAACTGAGAAAAATCAACAAAACCGAAACCTACTGATCTTGGAGAAGATCAATAAACTTGGTAAATTTGGTAACATCACTGTTGATTGTACAGATATTAAATGAATAGTAAGAAAATATTATGAACAACTTTCTGCCAATAAATTAGGCAATTTAGGTGACACAGAAAAAACCCTAGAAAGGAACGTTAGCTAAAGACCACCAAGAACACACTTCTAATTGAACAAGATGTGATTATAACTCCTTTCAATAAGGGAAAACATATACCAAGGGGAACCATGAAGGGATCTGAGGACTAGAGTATTAAAGAGAACCTACTATAGGATTTGAGTTTTGGCTGCTGGATTTGAAGGAGAATCTAAGGAAAAAGATGTTTGCTCTAATTGGATGCTGTGAGCAAGCAGAGACATGGGGTTCATCCATTTTATTCTTAGGTATCACTCAAACTGAAAATAATATTTGCATTAAAAAGTCAATGGTTACACTATGTTGCATCTATGCATTCAAATAATATTCAGCAATAAAATCATGCACATAACAGATGAATCTCAATAAATGTTAAGTGAAAGCAACTAGGTAAAACAACTATATAGTATATGATGCATGTATACACAATTCTAGGAAATGCAAGCTCATCACTAGTGACAAAATGCAGATCAGTGGTTGTCTAGAAAGGAGCAACCTGGAGGGTCAGGGTAGGGAGATTAAAAAGTGGGAGGTGGAAACTTGATTGTGGTGGTGGTTTTAGACATGTATACATAGATCAAAACTCATCAAACTGTGCAGTTTATTATATATCAATTGTATTTCAATAAGGTGGTCCAAAAAAAGAGATAGTTCTTGTTTTCCTAAGTTTCAGACACAGTCACTTGCATGAGACACTCAAACAATATCCTCTTTTTTTTTTTAATTTTATTATGTTGTGTTAATCACCATACATTACATCATTAGTTTTTGATGTAGTGTTCCATGATTCATTGTTTGCATATAACACCCAGTGCTCCATTCAATACATACCCTCTTTAATACCCATCACCAGGCTAACCCATCCCCCGACCCCCCTCCACTCTAGAACCCTCATTTTATTTCTCAGAGTCCATAGTTTCTCATGGTTCGTCTCCCCCTCCGATCCCCCCCCCTTCATGTTTCCCTTCCTGCTATCTTCTTCTTCTTCTTCTTCTTTTTTTTAACATATAATGTATTATTTGTTTCAGAGGTACAGGTCTGCGATTCAACAGTCTCACACAATTCACAGCATTCACCATAGTGCATAGCCTTCCCAATGTCTATCACCCAGCCACCCCATCCCTCCCACCCCCCTACCACTCCAGCAACCCTCAGTTTGTTTCCTGAGATTAAGAATTCCTCATATCAGTGAGGTCATGTGATACATGTCTTTCTCTGATAGACTTATTTCCCTCAGCATAATACCCTCCAGTTCCATCCACATCATTGCAAATGGCAAGATTTCATTCCTTTTGATGGCTGCATAATATTCCATTGTGTATATATACCACATCTTCTGTATCCTTTCATCTGTCAATGGACATCTTGGCTTTTTCTATAGTTTGGCTATTGTGGACATTGTTGCTATAAACATCGGGATGCACGTACCCCTTTGTGTCACCGCATTTGTATCTTTGGGGTAAATACCCAGGAGTGCAATTGCTGGGTCATATGGTAGCTCTATTTTCAACTTTTTGAGGAACCTCCATACTGTTTTCCAGAGTGGCTGCAACAGCTTGCATTCCCACCAACAGTGTAGGAGGGTTCCCCTTTCTCTGCATCCCCACTAACATCTGTCATTTCCTGACTTGTTAATTTTAGCCATTCTGACTGATGTGAGGTGGTATCTCATTGAGGTTTTGATTTGGATTTCCCTGATGCCAAGCGATGTTGAACACTTTGTCATGTGTCTGTTGGCCATTTGGATGTCTTCTTTGGAAAAATGTCTGTTCATGTCTTCTACCCATTTCTTGATTAGATCATTTGTTCTTTGGGTGTTGAGTTTGATAAGTTCTTTATAGATTTTGGATATTAGCCCTTTATCTGATATGTCATTTGCAAATATCTTCTTCCATTCTGTCAGTTGTCTTTTGGTTTTGTTGGCTGCTTCTTTTGCTGTGCAAAAGCTTTATATCGTCTTTCTTCCTCTATAGACATTAGAAGTTGTATCTCAGTTAGCATACACACAGTTTTTAATGGAATGCATTTGAGGGGTGCCTGGGTGGCTCAGTCACTGGGTGTCTGCCTTCGGCTCAGGTCGTGATCCTGGGGTCCTGGGATCGAGCCCCGCATCGGGCTCCCTGCTCCGCAGGAAGCCTGCTTCTCCCTCTCCCACTCCCCCTGCTTGTATGTTCCCTCTCTTGCTGTGTCTTTCTCTGTCAAATGAATAAATTCTTTAAAAAAATGTTAATGGAATGCATTTGAAAGTAACCTGAAAGATTAATTGAAAGCCAAGACTTATACACTAGTCTTATTTACCCATATGTATCCTCGGTAAAATAGCATTTTCTCCCTTTCATATGTTGGCAATATTGACTCCCTACTATGTCAACATTTATTACATTTATATATAATATTATAATAAATTACAGGCTTGAGTTTACAGAATCCAAGTGGGAAAATTCAGAGAACATTTTTTTCTTAGACCAACAGTGATTTTTTTTTCTGTTTCTCTACCCAGAAATCTTGATTTCCTACTCAGTGCAAGATGTTCAGAAAATTATTATCTGCCCTATACACAAGAACCACTTCATCAATTATATGCTTTCTGAGCATGGGGTTTTTGGGCCCCATCCAGACTGGCTGAGAAGTTTTCGCTTTACTCAAAAGGTCGACTTTATTTTTACAGAAAAGCATTTTTAACAATCAGAGAATACATCATGTTGAAGAATCAGTGAGCACAAAACTGAGTTTTTAAAAAGATTTCAAAACAGGTTTACATAACCTTTTATCCTTTGCTACCACTCCCTAGTTTTATTGAGATTTAATTGACACACATCACCGTATAAGGTACACAGCATGATGGTTTGACTTACATTTCACGAAATGATTACTGCAATAAGTTTACCTAGCAACCATCACCTCACATAGATACAATAAAAAGCAAAAAAGAGGAAAAAGGTTTTTCTTTGGAATGAGATCTCTCAGGACCTACTCTCTTGACTTCACTATATATCATACAGCAGTGTTAACTGTAGTCAACCCGTTGTACAACATACTCCTAGGGTTTATCTTATAACTGCAAGTTTATACATTTTGATCACCTTCCTTCAATTTTCCTCCATCCACCCTCTGCCTCTGGTAATCACAAATCCCATCTCTTTTTCCCAGGAGTTTAGTTTTTAGATTCCACGTGTAAGTGAGATCACACAGTATTCGCTTTTCTCTGACTTATTTTATACAACATAATCCCCTCAAGGTCTATCCATGTTGTGGCAGGACTTTCTCATTTTTTAACATTACATTGTATACCACAACTTTTTTATCCATTCACCTGTCAATGGACACTTAGATCATTTCCATGTCTTCCATGCTGCTATGAACATGGGGATGCAGATACCTTTTTGAGTGATTTTGTTTTCTTTGGATATATTCCCAGAAGTGGAATTGTTGGGTCATAGGATAGTTCTATTTTTAATTTTTTGAGAATCTTCCATTCTGTTTTCCATAGTGGTTGCACCAGTTCACAAATCCATCAACAATGCAAAAGTGTTCCTTTTCCTCTACATGTGCACCTGCATTTGCTAGCTCTTGTCTTTTTGATGATGGCTACTCTAACAGGTGTAAGATAATAGCTCATCGTGGTTTTTGTTTGCATTTCCCTTAGGACTAGTGACACTGAGCATCTTTTTGTGTACCTGCCCCCCTTCTGTATATGTATCCTCTTTGGGAAAATGTCCATTGAGGTCTTCTGCCCATTTTAATTAGATTATTTTTTACTGTTGAGTTGTAGGAATTCTTTATATATCTTGGATATTAACCCCTTATCGAATAAATGGTTTACAAATATTTTCCTCATTCCAAAGTTTGTCTTCTCATTTTGTTAATGGTTTTGCTGTACAGAAGCTTTTTAGTTTGAGATAGTCCCATGGGTTTAGTTGTTGATTGTGGTTTAGATGTTATACAAAAAAAAAAATCACTGTTATCCAAAAAAATCCATGTCAAGGAGCTCTTTGCCTAGGTCTCCTTCCAGAAGTTTCATCATTTCAGGTCTTACATTTAAGTCATTAATCCATTTCCAGCTAGTTTTTGTGAGTGGTGAAAGATAGAGGTCCAGTTTCATTCTTTTACATGTGAATATCCAATTTCCCTAGCACCATTTAAGAGTCGGTCTCATGTCCATTGAGTGTTCTTGGCTCTCTTGTCATATTAGTTAACTGTATATCCTTGGGTTTATTTGCGTACTCTTGATTCAGTTCCATTGATATATTTTTATGCCGGTACCATATACTGTTTTGAGGATGAGAATTATGTAATCTAGCTTGAAGTGTGGAAGTATAATGCCTACTGCTTTGTTCTTTTTCAGGATTACTTCAGCCTTCAGGATTTTTTGTGGTTTCATTTAAGTTTTAGGATTTTTCCTACTTTTGTAACAAATGCTCAGGTCATGATCCTGGGGTCCTGGGATCGAGCCCCGCATCGAGCCCCGCATTGAAATCTTCATAGGGATTGCATTAAATCTATTAGATGGGTTTTGATAGTATTGACATTTTATCAATATCAATATTTCCAATTCCTGAACATATGATACTTTTTCATTTATTGGTTAGACTTAATTCTTAATGGTTTACAGAAACTGACCTCATGTCATATGCATCAGGTTGTATACAAATGTCTATCAATGTCCTTTTGTGTTAGGTATTTTCAGGATCACTTTTGCATGATTTCTCTGTCCCAAATTTGACATTCATTTGAGATTTCCAGGAAGATAAAGACCGTGCTACTCCTTGTAATTTTTAATTTTCAGAGGTCTGCTTCTCCCTGTATATTGTATTTCTTAGGTTTAATACATAATGTCTTCACATTAGAATCACCAGGGAGCTTTGAACATGCTGATGATTAAAGCCCAATCCCAGAGATTTTAACTTAATTGATCTGATCCAGGTATTGGTAAAATTAAGAGCTCCCCAGGTGAATATGCAGATAAGTTATAGACTCATGGTTCACAGCCCTGTTACTCAAAGTTTGGTCAAAGATCAGCAGCCTCAGTTTCACGTGGGAGCCTTCTCAGTCTTCATTTGACTCGTCAAATTTACTCATTTTGACAAGATACTCATGTCAACTGGAAAAAAAGAAAGCCAGCCTCAAAATAGGTTAGTAAATGCCTTATTTGTCTTACTCAGGATGATAGCCTGAGAGACAGTATTTCAGATTGCTCTGAAGAACTGCTCCAAAACTTGTTAGTTTACAGGGAATTTTATGCAAAGAGGGGAAGGGATATACATGCTTGAAAGCAGTTCTCCAAATACCTGTGCATTAGAAGGTATAATTTGCCTGGTTGTAAATCAGGTTTACTGATTTCCATAGAGACCCATGAAAGACCCTTAGGTAATCTTAATACATTATGTTCCTATCATACCTGATTTTTCAGTTACTGCTTGCATGACTCTACCTAACTGGTTTTCCAGTTCTTGTGTTTGCTATCTCCTTGAGGTCACCTGAGATAGTCACCTACTGCAAGTTTAGCGCACATCCAACTGACCTAAGTGTACTTTAATTTGGAGAAGCTTTGGTCTAGAAAACATACAACCTCCAACGGGACTCATGTTCTTAAAATAAGTTGTTATACTGAGTACAAGTCCTTCAGAATGTGTTTTTCAAGAGACTTAAATTTTTACAACCTTTAGAATCAACTTTCATTTTTCAAAGAAAAAAAAACCCTCACCCTTCTTGGTTTGAAATTTAAAATTTAATCAGATTATCTGACACCACTTAACAGATTAAACTATTAAAATATATTACAACAAATGAAGTTCTTTGTGGCAAATACCTACAAACAAATTTTAAGAAAGGAAAAAACCCTCTCTAAAGTTGCATCGTGTTTGAGAAATGAGAAAGCAGAAAATGGCTCTTGTAAGGGTCACACACCCTCATTACTTTTTATAATAGTCTGTAATGGAAGAAAATTTCCACAAGGTGGCAGTAGAATATCAATTCCAATCTCAAAGAGCTAAGCCTTTGCTTATTTAAGGATAAAATGGGCTTTTCTGAACTCATTCTACTGTATGGAAAAAAAACTATTTTTTAAAATAATTTTGTATTGTTATGTTAATCACCATACATTACATCATTCGTTTTTGATGTAGTGTTCCATGATTCATTGTTTGTGCATAACACCCAGTGCTCCGCGCAGAATGTGCCCTCTTTAATATCCATCACCAGGCTAACCCATCCCTCCAACCCCCTCCCCTCTAGAACCCTCAGTTTGTTTTTCAGAGTCCATCGTCTCTAATGGTTCGTCGCCCCTCTGACTTACTGCCCTTCATTCTGCCCCTCCTGCTATCTTCTTTTTTGTTTTCTTAACATATATTGCATTGTTTCAGAAGTACAGATCCGTGATTCATCAGTCTTGTACAATTCACAGTGCTCACCATAGCACATACCCTCCCCAATGTCTATCACCCAGCCACCCCATCCCTCCCACCGCCCACCACTCCAGCAATCCTCAGTTTGTTTCCTGAGATTAAGAATTCCTCATATCAGTGAGGTCATATGATACATGTCTTTCTCTGATTGACTTATTTCACTCAGCATAATACCCACCAGTTCCATCCATGTCATTGCAAATGGCAAGATCTCATTCCTTTTGATGGCTGCATAATATTCCATTGTGTATATATACCACTTCTTCTTTATCCATTCATCTGTCGATGGACATCTTGGCTCTTTCCACAGTTTGGCTATTGTGGACATTGCTGCTATAAACATTGGGGTGCACATACCGCTTCGAATCCCTACATTTTTATCTTTGTGGTAAATAACCAGTAGTGCAATTGCTGGATTCTATGGTAGCTCTATTTTCAACTCTTTGAGGAACGTCCATACTGTTTTCCAGAGTGGTTGCACCAGCTTGCATTCCCACCAACAGTGTAGGAGGGTTCCCCTTTCTCCACATCCCCGCCAACATCTGTCATATCCTGACTTGTTAATTTTAGCCATTCTGACGGGTGTGAGGTGGGATCTCATTGAGGTTTTGATTTGGATTTCCCTGATGCCAAGCGATGTTGAGCACTTTTGGCCATTTGGATGTCTTCTTTGGAAAAATGTCTGTTCATGTCTTCTGCCCATTTCTTGATTAGATTATTTGTTCTTTGGGTGTTGAGTTTGATAAGTTCTTTATAGATTTTGGATACTAGCCCTCTATCTGATATGTCATTTGCAAATATTTTCTCCCATTCTGTCAGGTGTCTTTTGGTTTTGTTGACTGTTTCTTTTGCTGTGCAAACGCTTTTTATCTTGATGAAATCCCAATAGTTCATTTTTGCCCTTGCTTCCCTTGCCTTTGGTGATGTTTCTAGGAAGAAGTTGCTATGGCTGAGGTGGAAGAGGTTGCTGCCTGTGTTCTCCTTTAGGATTTTGATGGACTCCTGTCTCACGTTTAGGTCTTTCAACCATTTGGAGTCTATTTTTGTGTGTGGTGTAAGGAAATGGTCCAGTTTCATTCTTCGGCATGTGGCTGTCCAATTTTCCCAACACCATTTGTTGAAGAGACTGTCTTTTTTCCACTGGACATTGTTTCCTGCTTTGTCAAAGATGAGTTGACCATAGAGTTGAGGGTCCATTTCTGGGCTCTCTATTCTGTTCCATTGATCTATGTGTCTGTTTTAGAGCCAGTACCATACTGTCTTGATGATGACAGCTTTGTAATAGAGCTGGAAGTCCGGAATTGTGATGCCGCCAGCTTTGCATTTCTTTTTCAGTATTCCTCTGGCTATTCGGGGTCTCTTCTGGTTCCATACAAATTTTAGGATTATTTGTTCCATTTCTTTGAAAAAGGTGGATGGTATTTTGATGGGGATTGCACTGAATGTGTAGATTGCTCTAGGTAGCACTGACATCTTCACAATGTTTGTTCTTCCAATCCATGAGCATGGAACGTTTTTCCATTTCTTTGTGTCTTCCTCAATTTCTTTCCTGAGTATTTTATAGTTTTCTGAGTACAGATCTTTTGCCTCTTTGGTTAAATTTATTCCTAGGTATCTTATGGTTTTGGGTGCAATTGTAAATGGGATCGACTCCTTGATTTGTCTCTCTTCTGTCTTGTTGGTGGTGTATAGGAATGCCACTGATTTCTGTGCATTGATTTTATATCCTGCTACTTTACTGAATTCCTGTATGAGTTCTAGCAGTTTTCGGGTGGAATCTTTTGGGTTTTCCACATACAGTATCATATTATCTGCAAAGAGTGAGAGTTTGACTTCCTCTTTGCCAATTTGGATGCCTTTGATTTCTTTTTCTTGTCTGATTGCTGTGGGTAGGACTTCTAATACTATGTTGAATAGCACTGGAGATAGTGGACATCCCTGCCGCATTCCTGACCTTAGGGGAAAAGCTCTCAGCTTTTCCCCATTGAGAATGATATTCGCTGTAGGTTTTTCATAGATGGCTTTTATGATATTGAGGTATGTACCCTCTATCCCTATACTCTGAAGAGTTTTGATTAAGAAAGGATGCTGTACTTTGTCAAATGCTTTTTGTGCATCTATTGAGAGGATCATATGATTCTTGTTCTTTCTTTTGTTAATGTATTGTATCACGTTGATTGATTTGCGGATGTTGAACCACCCTTGCAGCCCCGGGATAAAACCCACTTGGTCATGGTGAATAATCCTTTTAATATACTGTTGGATCCTATTGGCTAGTATTTTGGTGAGAATTTTTGCATGCATGTTCATCAAGGATATTGGTCTGTAATTCTCCTTTTTGATGGGGTCTTTGTCTGGTTTTGGGATCAAGGTAATGGTGGCCTCATAAAATGAGTTTGGAAGTTTTCCTTCCATTTCTATTTTTTGGAACAGTTTCAGAATAGGTATTAATTCTTCTTTAAATGTCTGATAGAATTTCCCTGGGAAGCCATCTGGCCCTGGGCTTTTGTTTGTTGGGAGATTTTTGATGACTGCTTCAATTTCCTTAGTGGTTATAGGTCTGTTCAGGTTTTCTATTTCTTCCTGGTTCAGTTTTGGTAGTTGATACATCTCTAGGAATCCACCCATTTCTTCCAGGTTATCTAATTTGCTGGCATAGAGTTGTTCCTAATATGTTCTTATAATTGTTTGTATTTCTTTGGTGTTGGTTGTGATCTCTCCTCTTTCATTCACGATTTTGTTGATTTTGGTCATTTCTCTTTTCTTTTTGATAAGTCTGGCCAGGGGTTTATCAATCTTGTTAATTCTTTCAAAGAACCAGCTCCTAGTTTCGCTGATCTGTTCTCTGTTCTTTTGGTTTCTACTTCATTGATTTCTGCTCTGATCTTTATTATTTCTCTTCTCCTGCTGGGTTTAGGCTTTATTTGCTGTTCTTTCTCCAGCTCCTTTAGGTGCAGGGTTAGGTTGTGTATTTGAGACCTTTCTTTTTTCTTGAGAAAGGCTTGTATTGCTATATACTTTCGTCTCAGGACTGCCTTTGCTGTATCCCAAAGATTTTGGACAGTTGTGTTTTCATTTTCATTGGTTTCCATGAATTTTATTAATTCTTCTTTAATTTCCTGGTGGACCCATTCATTCTTTAGTAGGATGCTCTTTAGCCTCCACGTGTTTGAGTTCTTTCCAACTTTCCTCTTGTGATTGAGTTCTAGTTTCAAAGCACTGTGGTCTGAAAATATGCAGGGATTCATCCCAATCTTTTGGTACTGGATGAGACCTGATTTGTGACCTAGGATGTGATCAATTCTGGAGAATGTTCCATGGCAGTAGAGAAGAATGTGTATTCCGTTGCTTTGGGATGGAATGTTCTGAATATGTCTGTAAAGTCCATTTGGTCCAGTGTTTCATTTAAAGTCTTTATTTCCTTGTTGATCTTTTGCTTAGATGATCTGTCCATTTCAGTTAGGGGGGTGTTAAAGTCCCCCACTATTATTGTATTTTTGTCAATGTGTTTCTTTGCTTTTGTTATTAATTGCCTTATATAATTGGCTGCTCCCACGTTAGGGCCATAGATATTTACAATTGTTAGATCTTCTTGTTGGATAGACCCTTTAAGTAGGATATAGTGTCCTTCTTCATCTCTTATTAGTCTTTGTTTTAAAATCTAATTTGTCTGATATAGGAATTTCCACCCCAGTTTTCTTTTGGTGTCCATTAGCATGGTAATGGTTTTCCACCCCCTCACTTTCAATCTGGGGGTTTCTTTGGGTCTAAAATGGGTCTCTTGCAGAGAGCATATCGATGGGTCTTGTTTTTTAATCCAGTCTGATAGCCTGTGTCTTTTGATTGGGGCATTGAGCCCATTTACATTCAGGGTAACTATTGAAAGGTATGAATTTAGTGCCATTGTATTGCCTATAAGGTGACTGTTACTGTATATTGTCTGTGTTCCTTTCTGATCTATGCTGCTTTTAGGCTCTCTTTTTGCTTAGAGGACCCCTTTCAATATTTCTTGTAGGGCTGGTTTTGTGTTTGCAAATTCCTTTAGTTTTTGTTTCCCCTGGAAGCTTTTTATCTCTCCTTCTATTTTCAATGACAGCCTAGCTGGATATAGTATTCTTGGCTGCATATTTTTCTCGTTTTGTGCTCTGAAGGTATTATGCCAGTCCTTTCTGGCCTGCCAGGTCTCTGTGGACAGGTCTGTTGCCAATCTAATGTTTCTACCATTATAGGTTACATATCTCTTCTCCCGAGCTGCTCTCAGGATTTTCTCTTTGTCTCTGAGACTCATAAGTTTTACTATTAGATGTCGGGGTGTTGACCTATTTTTATTGATTTTGAGAGGTGTTCTCTGTGCCTCCTGGATTTTGATGCCTGCTTCTTCCCCACATTAGGGAAGTTCTCTGGTATTATTTGCTCCAATATACTTTCTGCCCCTCTCTCTCTTTCTTCTTCTTCTGGGATCCCAATTATTCTAATGTTGTTTCATCTTATCATATCGCTTATCTCTCGATTTCTGCCTTCGTGATCCTGTAGTTGTTTATCTCTCTTTTTCTCAGCCTCTTTATTTTCCATCATTTGGTCTTCTATATCACTGATTCTTTCTTCTGCCTCATTTATCCTAGCAGTTAGTGCCCCCATTTTTGTTGTACCTCATTAATAGCCTTTTTGATTTCGACTTGGTTAGATTTTAGTTCTTTTATTTCTCCAGAAAGGTTTCTCTAATAACTTCCACACTTTTTTCAAGCCCAGCTAGTATCTTTAAAGTCTTGATTCTGAACTCTAGTTCCGACATCGTACTAATGTCAGTATTGAGTAGGTCCCTGGCAGACGGTACTACCTCTTGTTCTTTTTGCTGAGGTGATTTTTTTCGTCTTGTCATTTTGTCCAGAGGAGAACAGATGAATGAGAGAACAGAATGCTCACAGTTTAACAACGTCTCCAGCAAATATACTCTATACAAATCAGAAAAGACCTGAAACCAGGGGACAAGAAAGGGAAAGAAAGAAAAGAAAAAAAAAAGGAAAAAGAAAAAGATAAAAGCAAAGAAAAACAGAACAAAACAAAAAAAAAACAGAATATGATCAAATATGATCAGGCTAGTGCATAGATCAGTGCCACACACTAGCTTTTGCGCATATTTTGGTCTGTTAGAAGAAAGTGCCTGCTAAAATTTTAAAGGAAGAAAGACTTATATATGTACAAAATAAGGGTTGATACAATGAAGGGATGGCAGATGACTGTAAAGATGAAAATTATAAAAGATTTTATAAAAGGAATTGATAAGATAAGAAGTTGTTTTTAAAAAGAAAGAAGAAGACTTAAAAAGAAAAAGAAAAAAGAAAAAAAAGAAAAAAAAAGGGAGAGAATGTGATCAGGCAGGAGAATAGAACAAAGCCATACACTAGTGATTTAGGGTATATTTTGATCTTTTAGAAGAAATTGTATCTGAAAATTTTAAAGAGAGAACAACTTATATATATATGCCAAAAATAAGGGTCACTACTATTAAGGGATAAAAATATGACTCTAAAAATGAAAAATAAAAAATGTTTTTTTAAAAAAAGGATTGATAAGATGTTGTTTGAAAAAGGGAAAAAGAAAAATTAAAAAAAAAACAGTGAAAAAAATTAACTTTGAAAAACTAATGAATTATGGTAAAAAAAAAACATGAATTCTATGTGCAGTAGTCCCCTAGTGCTGGAGTTCTCCCGTTCTCCTTGATCGGTAAACTTGGTCTTGGCTTGCTGGCTGTTCGTGCTGATCTTCTGGGGGAGGGGCCTGTTGCCGTGGTTCCCAAATGTCTTTGCCGGAGGTGGAATTGCCCTGCCCTTGTGAGTCCAGGCTAAGCAAGCTGCTCAGGTTTGCTCTCAGTAGCTTTTGTTCCCTGCAAGCTCTTGGTACAGCTTTGGAGGACCAGGGTGAAAATGGTGGCCTCCCAATCTCCGCCTGGAGGAGCTGAGAACTCGGGGCCTGCTCCTCAGTGTGCCCCCAGAGAAAAGCAGTCACTCCCGTCTCCCTAGTCTCCGGCTGCACTCTGTACTCACCCGGCCTGTGACGGAGCGTTTCTATGTCTGGCACCCGACCCCATGTGGAGTCTCCAAACCTAGCAGATCCCTGTGGTGCGCTCCCGCGCGGCTCCTCCCAGGGGAGGAAGGGGAGTCTCCCCGGATCTGCCGCTTGTTGGGTCCCTGCTGGAGGAGCAGTGGCCCAACTGGGCCGCAGATCACAGTTTATGGCAACCCCGAGCTGAGAGCCCTCGCCTGGGCTCCGTCTCTGCAGCCGGCTTCCCCGCTCCGATACTTGGGAGCTCTGCCGCACTCAGGCACCCCCGGTCTTTCTGTGACCCCGAGGGTCCTGAGACCACACTGTTCTGCGAGGGTTCCACCCCCTCGCTTAGCCACTGGAGCGGCGTCCCTCAGCAGAGCCCACTTCTAAAAGTTCTGATTTTGTGCTCCCCGGCTTTATCACTTGCCAGAAGCCGC
The DNA here is from genome assembly GCF_009762305.2 of Zalophus californianus. Classification (NCBI taxonomy): domain Eukaryota; kingdom Metazoa; phylum Chordata; class Mammalia; order Carnivora; family Otariidae; genus Zalophus; species Zalophus californianus. The sequence continues at coordinate 42,351,407 of NC_045605.1, forward strand.
GACGGAGGCCCCCTCCCCCTCCATCTATCCTCCCGAATATCGCCTCGGATTCACTTCTCCGCACGTCTTACCTTCCAGAAAGTGGTCGCTTTTCTGTTCAGAATGTTGTTACTCTTCTTATGTTCGATCTCCTGTTGAGTTCGTAGGTGTTCAGAATGGTTTGATCCCTATTCAGCCTAATTCCTGAGACCAGACGAAATCCAGGTCTCCTACTCCTCCGCCATCTTGCTCCACTGGAAAAAAAAACTATTAATTCAAATTGCATTCATTACTTACAGTCTGATATAATTTCAGTTGCTTGATTAGTTTTCATTTTCATGTTTTTGGGGAAGTAGTACCATGCATATTGACCAATTTGACCTATGAAGTTGGTTTTATTCTATTTTCAGAAGTAGGTCTTCTAAAAAAATATTAAACTTCTATAGCTGATGAATATTAAATTTTTACTTTATTAAAAAGTAATGGATCTGCACAAATATGCCCAACTGATTTTTTCAAAGGGTGCATAAGCAATTCAAAGGTAGGATAGAACTGTGCTGAAGCTATTGGATCTCCATTGGCACTGAAATGAACTTTGACCTAAATTTACACCTTATACAGAAATAAACTCATATCATAAAAGTAAAACTATAAAACTTTTAGAAAGAAACATGAGAAGAAACCTTGGGACTTGGGGTTAAGTAAAGACTTTTTAGGCTTGACAACAAAAGCATAATCCACAAAAAGAAAATTTATAAAACTGAACTTCCTTAAAATTAGAACTTCTCCCTGGGAAAGATTCTGTGCCTGAAAAGACAAATCGCATACTGCAAGAAATCATCTGCATATCACATATCTGAATAAAGGACTTATATCTACAAGAATCCTCAGATGTTTTTAAAAAATCTATCCAATTAGAAATAAGCAGAAGACATGAATAGACATTTTGCTGAAAATGGTATACAGATGGTAAATAAGGAAAATATATTCAATATAATTAGCCCTTAGGTAAATGCACATTGAAACCACAATAAAAAACGTCACTGTTTTTCAGAATGGCTAAAACAAAATGTCAACACCAAATACTGGCAAGAATGCAAACGAACAAAATCACACATACATTGCTGATGGGAATGTACAATGATCGACTAACTCTGGAAAAGAGCATGGCAGTTTCTTACCAAACTATGTGCTAACCATAGGACCCATTAACTGAGCTCTTGGGCCATTATCCCAGAGATATGAAATAGACTTATGTTCACACAGTAACATACACATGAATGGGTATAGGTTGTATTCCTATTAGAACTAAACTGAAAACAATCAAATGTCAGCCAATGGTTGAATGGCCAATCAAACTATGGTACATCCATACCATGAAATACTACTCAGCAATAAACAAGCTATAGACATAAACTATGAATACATGCAAAAACCTGAAGTGATCCCGAGGGAATTCGGTTGATTTTTTTAAAAAGTCAATCTCAAAAGGTTTTGAAACCCATGATCCCATCTATTAAGTTCTTAAAATTTTAAAATTGTAGAGATGGAGAACACATAGTCATTGGTAGGGGTTAAGGAAGAATGAGGGAGTTGGCTGGAGCTATAAAGGATAGGGCAAGATCCTTGTGTAGCATGTTCTGTATTTGATTGTGTTGGTGGTTATATGAATCTGTATGTATAATGAGAGAAAACTCACAAATGAGTAAATATAAAATTTGTGAGATCTTAATAAGTCCTGTGAATTGCATCAATGTCAATTTCCACCTTGTGGTAATGTACCATAGTCATGCAAGATGCTACCGCTGGGGGGCAAATGGGCAAAGGTCATAAGGAACCTCTGTGTATCAATAGTTTACAACTGTGTGTGAATCTACAGTTCAAAATCAAAGTTAAAAATAAAATAAAAACATTAATGCCTGCTTCTAGCATACAAAATATTCATAGAACATAAAATTACATAAAGTTAACAAACCCTTCACTCAATCTAGTTATTTCTTAATGTTTGTACCCATTTGCTTGAGGATATATGCATGTATAGTTGTGTGTGTGTGTGTGTGTGTGTGTTTACAATAATGTGGTTACATGAGTAAATTACTTTGAAAAAATTTAGCATACAGTTACCTCTATGTAAGTTTGGAGCCCCTCATTTGTAACAGCTGCATAGTATTTCAATTTATGGTTATTGGCTGATGGCCTGGTTTGTTTTTTTAGTAATTTATGTTCTCATGTTCTATTAAAAAATACTGTAATGCATGAAAATACCAACAGAAGGAAGCTCTTCTATATCTCTGTCAAATAACGTTGAATTAAAATTACAGGTTTAAATCATGGACATATTCAACATTTTAAACAATAGGGCTTCTATGAAAGATGTTAGCAGCAGCATAGTTGTAGTAGCTCTGAATCGGCCACCAGTACTGACAGAGCAAGGACAAGACAGCATCTATACAATATGATGGGGTGTCTGTCCCCAGGAACCCCAGATTGAGCAAGTGAAACTAAACTGCCGACACCTGGGAAAAATCACCAACTGTCTTGGAGGACACGAAGGAAAGGCAACAGGGTTTCCAAGGGCTCTAAGAGCCAGAAAACTTAGAAACCCAACTGATAACAGATAGGCACCCCCAAATTTGGAGATTCCTGCTTGGCATGGAGAGCTCAGTAGCATAAGCTAAGAGTAACGGCAGGGGCCAGGAGAGGTTCCCCTGGTCTCCATGTGCAGGGGACAGCAAGGATGGCAAAAGCAGATGGAGTGAGTGGTCTCCACCCTATGAGCCCACCAAACTAACCACCTCCAGGACAAAGCCCTGACCTGAGGACAGAATTCAGGAAGTCAGTCATAATTTGAGCTGGACAAGGACACTGAGGCCCAAGGAAAACTATTTGACATGTAGGAGGAAGAGAAAACAGGCCTCAGCAAGTCCAAGTACAGATAATTTCTTTACCTTCTAGTTCCAGAAATGCCAGATGCTGTGCATGAAAAACAGGAAGTCTTGGTTCAATAGGGTATTATCTTCTGGCCCTTTCTATGAATCTGGCCAGTCTCTATTCTACTCAGGTCCATCACAATACAGACAGATGCTCAGCAAAGAGTATCTAATATTTTCTTGGGAAATAGATGCTAAGAGAGTGTTCTCAAAGTCCTACCTGCAGGTGGAAACATTGATCTGAAATATCATTGGTTCTCGAGTCTGCTCAGCTTTTTATGAGGGCCGGGCTTCCCTCCTCCCCTGAAGAGCTGTAAACTTGACCTGTTCCCAATCAACTATCCTGTTCTGCTATCTTAGAGACTGGGCTCAGTGTGACCTCTCTTCCCCCCAGGAAAACATATTCCTTCTCATTCGTTCTCTCTCTCTCTTCCTTCTATTCCACCAGCAGACACATTTTTGTATGCTTTCTCTAGCATTTTTTTTTTTAAAACCTTCTTCTTTTAGTGTGATGGTGGTGAGCATGGAGTATATTTCAAAGACAAAAACATATACAGGATGAAGTGGACAGAAAGGAATATAATGAGTAGGTAGGTGCTCTGATAATGTAGAAATGACGGGACTCAGAAGAATGGGAGAACAGGAAGAAGAAAAGCATTGCCTAGAATGAGCTTATGGACCACCTCATCTATGATGCCCGGAGTCACAGGATCTTATGTGTGGAAGTGTAGGCTATAGGCATATTTACTCTCTCCAAGGGAAACATTTCATGTTAGTATTATTATATCAGAGTGGGGATAAAGGATAGCATGGGGAGGGGAAGCTAATGTTGTTGTCTTAGTTTGCAGGCAAGGACTACTGTCTAAAGAAAAAGATGACTTAAGCAAAGTATATCAGGAAGCCATCAGAACAAAATCCAACCTTCCTGAATATCCTAACACCAGAACAAAAGCAACAAATACAGGTAAGATAGGGACAGATAGGGACATGTAACACATAGTAGAAAATACTTTAACCAAAATAAAACCACACAAAATTCTCATCAATAAAAGTAAATTGACTTATAAAAGAAAAAAGATGTCAAATTAAATCACAATGCAAAACTCAGTTCTGTGCTGAATGTAAGACATATTTCAGGAAGGTTAATAAAAGGATGGAAGAAAAATAAAAGGATGAATAATAAAAGGATTTCTTTATGGAGTAACAGCAGAAAGTGAACACGTGACGTATGTGCTGGAGGTGTTTATACTAGTGTGAGCTTATTTGGAAGGTGTTTACACTGCTAGTGTGAATTTATTTGACCATGTAAAGAAATCACTTTTTTAAAAGATTTATTTATTTGTTTTAGAGAGAGAGAGAGAGAGGGTGGGTGGGGGGCTTGGGGGAGAGGGCGAGGGAGAGGGAGAAAGAATCTCAAGCACACTCCGAGCTGAGCGAGGAGGTGGGCTCAATCTCACAACCCCGAGATCATGACCTGAGCCAAAACCAAGAGGCGATGCTCAACCAACTGCACCACCCAGGCACCCCAAGAAACCACTTTTAGATTATTAGAAATAGAAAGGCTAACAGTGAGCGAAAGAAGAAAATAATACCATCTCTTTTAAGGGCTGAGAGGAAAGAGTCATTGTCGGGTAGCGATCGGATCCACATAAGGCAAGCTGTTTCCAGTTAAAATGCTTGTTCCCTTCTACTGAAATCATGTGTGATCCCAAGAAAGTGTTTGCTTCTCACAGATCTGCCATCAGCTGTGCTATTGCTGTCTACACAGTCTCGAGCATTAGACTCGGGTTTGCCTTCATATGATCATATTGATGATCACATTTTTCTCTTCAGAGAAGCTATGATATTGCTTGGATAACTTGTCTGGTCCTAGACAAATAATCCTTCCAGAATGTGGATGAGAGATCTACTTGATCCATATGGAATGATGCTTTGGTAGAGATCCAGGGACTGGATTTATTTGCAATTACTGCAGCATCTTGATCAGGTTGGAAAACAGATTACCTTTCAATTTCCTCGGGCTCTGAGCCTGGTTACGTTTAATGTGAAAAAGCCTGGAAAGTTTATGATTTCTTAAAGATTTAATTTACTTTGTGGCTCTTATATCAATATAAAATTAATAATGCACAACTGTATTAAAGAAATTAATTTAGGATAATTTTCTCCCTTTCTCTTAATAAGATGAAATTCAGAGATATATGCAGATCTTGCTTCATTTAGCAGTGTCTTGAGGGCCACAGTTTCCCCTAGTAATGTTTAGGGATACCCCCTTATTTGTTGATCAGGGTGGGTAAAGGCAAGATAGAATTAGGTTTATGGAGACTGGATGAGAACATTATATTACTCCAGAAACACAACACATATCTAGAGGAGCTGTTCTTAATATCAATATCTGCAGCATTGTAAGACTGACCACACCAAGACAACAATTACACAGTTTTTATAAAATTTGGTACAAATATATTTGAAATGTGTGTGCATTGCTTTTGAAATTTTTTCTAGTTAGTATAACTTACTATTGAATAGAAACAACAGACTATAATGAAGTTTTTGTAATGTATGTAGAATAACCACATAATGAATACCTGTGTCTCCAGACACCTAGTTTTAGGAAGTAGACCTTTATGATGACTATGGAAACCACCTTTGTGGCTTTCACTGATTACATCTTCTTTCACTCTCTTAACATTGACCATTGTGAGTTCTATGTTTTATTACCGTTTTACTATCTTTGTGCTTTATTTTTTAATATGTTGATATAAGTCTGCTCATTTTGCAAGTTTTTGAATGTTATTCAAATAGAAACCGCCCTATTTTTTATAAGATTTTATTTATTTGAGAGATAGGATGAGATAGAGAGCATGAGGGGGGGAGGGTCAGAGGGAGAAGCAGACTCCCTGCTGAGCAGGGAGCCTGATATGGGACTCGATCCCGGGACTCCAGGATCATGACCTGAGCCAAAGGCAGTCGCCTAACCAACTGAGCCACCCAGGAGCCCCAGAAACCACCATATGTTTTTTGTAATTTCCTTTTCTGAGTAAAATTATTCTCCCAAAATTCTGCTATTGTTGTTTCTGTGTATTTTATTTATGTTCTCTAGCTGTACAGTATTACATCTCATGAGCATAATAAATTATTATTCCATCATAACCAGAAGTGAAAGTCTCCCTTTGTTTACCTTTAGTAAGTCGTATTACTATTAAGTGTTTTTTTAATTAAAAGAAAATGGATTTTCTACTAATTTTATTATTTGTACTATTGTTTTCATATTTTAAAAATTAACTACTTGTTTCTGGATTGCTAGTAAGAATGAAAATATCTGAGATTGCTTATTTGGGGCAAACATTCTTAAGGAAATAGTAAATTAAGATGCACCCATGGGGAGTGGAAAATTGTGGTTGTTTAACAATGGCTTATTTGTATGTTATTTTTACAAATAAATGTGTAGTTATGCATTTTAAAAAAATGTGGAGGAACAGGGGGATTTTTTTTTACTAACTATATACAACCCCACTTTTTTAAAAAGATTTTATTTATTTACTCGAGAGAGAGAGAGAGAGCACAAGAAGGGGAAATTGCAGAGGGAGAGGGAGGAGCAGGCTCCCCACTGAGCAGGGAGCCCAATGCAGGATTCGATTCCAGGGCCCTGGGATCATGACCTGAGCTGAAGGCAGACGCTTAACCGACTGAGCCACCCAGGTGCCCCATATAGCCCCACTGTTTTTTTTTCATGGAACTCATTATCTTGAATGTGCTATTGTAAATGGGTCAGATTAATTTTTACCACCGTGACACATGCATTATTTCTTAAGGTTGCCCTCTTTTTAAATTTTTTAAATAGACATTACTTTTTAGGGCAGTTTTTTTTTAAAGATTTTATTTATTTATTTATTTATTTATTTATTTATTTGAGAGACACAGAATGTGTGTGCATGAGTGGGGGGAGGGGCAGAGGGAGAAGCAGACTCCCCACTGAGCAGGGAGCCTGATGTGGGGTTCCATCCCAGGACCCAGGGATTAGGACTTGAACCGAAAGCAGATGCGACCCAGGTGCCCCAGGGCAGTTTTAAGTTCAGGGCAAAACTGAGTGGAAATAAGGGGACTCTATACACCCTGTCCTCAACACATGCATTGCCTCCCTCATTAGTAACACCCTGCTCCAGTGTCCATTTGTTACGATCGATGAAACTACATTGACACATCGTTAGCATCCACAGTCCATAGTTTACAGTAGGGTTCACTCTTGGTGGTGAACCTTCTATTGGTTTGGACAAATGTAAAATGATGTGTATCCACCATTATGGTATATAGAATAGTTTCACTGCCCTAAAACTCTGCTGTACTCCACCTATCCATCCCTCCCTCCCTCAACCTCGGGCAACCACTGATCTTTTTACTGTATCCACAGTTTAGCCATTCCAGAATGGCTAAATGAAGTTTTCAAGCCGATTTCAAAAGTATGCTTCTTTTCAAGGGATAATAATCTTTAGGTGTTCCCTGTAATATCAGCTGGTTTGTGATTTGCTTTTCAGCATGACTCTATTGATTTATGGAAACATTAAATTGTAAGCTTAAAGTTGGTAAATGATATTGTATGTAAATTATGCGTCAAAAAAGCTAACAAAAAGTATGCTACTAACACTAAAAATGTATAACATAAAAATAAAGTTACAGAGGGAATAAAAGAATGAAGACAGAGAAAAAAATGCAAAAAACGGATAGCAGGTGTGTCAGTGTTTGAGGATTTGTACTGGATTCTGGGCTTCTGAAGTTTTCAAGTTGGTAAAATAAATTTTGTAAAAAGGAGGATGCTGGCCATAGAGGAGCATGTTCATAGAAGTGAAGGGCAATTTTTCAACTTGACCAGGAGCTGTGCAGGAGCAGTGTCTGTGAAGACTTGTGAGAAACGTTTCGATAGTTTTTGCTGTGTCTGCAGTTTTCTTTTTTCCCCCGTCCTATTATAATATTTTGTTCTCTCTTCTTTCTCTTTCTGATCCGGTCTTTGCCAGCTCTTCAGCACTTTGCCGAAGGAGATGAAAATTCCCGCCCAGCAGGTATATTTTAAGCAGAGCCCATTGACTCTCAGGAACACCCGGTAATGTCAGAAGCTGAGATTGTCCAGCTCCTGCATCTGCCTCTTAGAGAATAGCCCTGTTTTCCTTTCCCCTTTTGACAATTTTATTGTCCCTGTGGTTTAGAGGAATCAGTCATTGTCTCCCCTGTATCTAACAAGGAATTTGTATCGAAAACGTTGCCAGCGGGGCTACTGTACTTGTTTCTCTCTGTCCATCCTTTCATTTTATCCTCGATCCAGTATCTGGAATCCTGTGTCCAAAGAGTCAAGGCGAAAGAGAAATCCTTCCGAAGCCCAGGCACGTCCTTGTGTAAAATGTGAGGAGCTGTAATGACCAGCGAGATTGTCCTAATTAACGGGGGTGGGAGGGTGGGTGAGGTCAGAGGGAGCGCGCGCTCTTTGGGGCCCCCCTTCTGTAAAGTCTTAGAAATCCCGAGTAAAGGCTCTCTGGGGTGGTGTGTGGGGGGCTCCGAGTCGGGCATTTCAGTGGGTTTTACTTTTGTTTTGGGGACACCTCGGCTCTGCATTCCTCTCACGATCTCCCGGGTTCGGCTGAAGTCTTGAGCTACATCCCAGGTTCGCTTTCGGACCCCGAATGCAATCACCATCAGTACCCTCACCTTTTCCACGTCATCTCTGACTTCAGCATTCAGAGAAAGGCTCCCACCTGGGCGGCCGGCTGCGCGGACCCCGTCTCCCCTTAAGCCGCAGAGTCCGGAGGGTCACCCGGGGACAGACCCCCGGGCCCTGCTCGCTCTCGGGCTCCCTCTTGTGGGCCCTTATTTTCTCCCCACTGTCGTCTCGCAAACCCCGGTCTTTCCCTGAGGCCCTCGCTTCCCCTTTTTCGTCATTTTCCCCTCAAACCGTCCCGCCAATACATTCCCTGTCCGTCTCTGCAGGTTCACGGCCCGAGCAGGACAAGTCACTAGGCCAAGCGAGCGCGGGACAATGGGTGTGCAAAGGGGCCCTGGCTGCAGGATCACTGGGGGCGTCCCTGCGCGGTGGTGCACGCGGTCGCCGCCGCCCAGCGTCCGGAACCAGAGACTTGTGGTGCGCACCCGTTGCCGGGTGGATTTCCGGCCGAGCTTGAATCTCCCCGAATCCGGGAGTGGGACCCTGTCCTTCTAGGCTTTTCTCTCACCCTGGAGACAGGCGGGGTCGCACCCTCCACTGCTCTCTAGGCGCTTAGGGGATGAACTGGGAAGCCTTAGCCTTGTAGACAGTGGGACCCTCCTTCCAGGGCAGGGCCCAGCTTCCTCTGTAGGTCTTGGTGGTGGTTCAAATGACTTTCTCGAAAATTATGCAGTCCGTTTCAGATCACTCATTTTCACTCACCCACTACCCTTTTCAAGACAAAGGGGAGTGCGCAGAGGGAATGTAGAATTGCCTTTAATCCTAGAGCTCTGGATGAACAAGGGAAAAGCCTCTGCTCTGAAGAAGTTTGAACCCCACCCTGTCCCTGAAGATCTTCGGATATCAGGATTTCTCCACTCACATTGGGACTGTCCCAAGGACCCAAGTTTCCCACCATATTAGCACTAGAGGAATGGGGAGGGCTTTACCCTCAACGCAGCGTCCTCCTCCCCCCACAGAGTAAGATCTACCCCAGACATCCCCCTCAGCTCCATGGTTTTTTTCACCAGTAATGAGCAGTCAAGGTCAGATATTTTGGCCCTTCACTCCCTCCCTCCACACTTCGGTGGCTGCCTTACTTGAATCATTGCCCAAGTCCCACAGGTGGCACTTTACATCAATGATGAGATGCTGGAGCTGCCCTGTAGTTCCCAATCCCACAGCTGAGTCCTTCATAGCTTATTCTGTGTGTAACAACTGGTAAAGCCTGAAGAAAATTGAACTAGCCAAGATAATTTAGGAAAACTCCACTCGAGCTTGTCAGGCCTTCTGGAACTCTCATTTACAATTGGGTGTTGAGAAGGTGGATCCCTTTCTCTGCTGGTGGAGATGAAGCAGGGGAATACCAATGAATGTAGAATGGGAAGGTTTGGGGCAGCTGGGTGATTGGTGGGATTATTGCTCAAAAAGGAGCAGGTTTGGGATTTGGGATGAATTCTGGTTTTGACACTTCAAGAATTGTGTTTCAGAGGAAAATTGTAGTGGAGATGTCAATGAAATCACTACTTTGTGATAGGAGTTTTGCAGACATATATGGACTTGGTGTTAAGAATGGCACATAAAAGCACGCAGCATGCTGAGTTCATAGGCTACCCTGAGAATATGCAGATCCCCAAGACAAAGAAAGCAGTGAAGGGGACTGAGAGGAGAACAGAAGTTGATGGTACCTGAAGAGAAGGAATGCCCAATGATTGGGTAAGTGTGGTAAATGTAGGAACGAATTCTACAATGTCTTTTCCTCCCTCTGACTTGCTACCTCCTTGAGACTCAGTTCAAGCATCCCTGACATGAAGGGATACCTGCCCTGGTGTTTCAGATACCATGCGCCTGACAGCACATGGGGGAATCCTTGACATTTCCCAATTAATTTTTGTCCAGTTTCTGCGGAATGCAAGAACCTAAGTGCTAATATAGTCCAGTCTATGTGTCTGGAACAGTTCTGAGAGAGATTTTCCTCCCTGGTTCTTCTCCCTAACTACATTTTCTTTCAGTTTTCTAGGGAAGGGCCTGGGGAAGCCCTTCAGCTTTAATGTAATAATTAACAAGAGTCCTGTTTCCCTTGCCCTGCTGCCCCCACTCGGGTCTTACTATCTGGAACAACAATGAATTCAATTCTAGATCATGAAAAAGAGTTAGTGAAATTAATAACCAGAAGCTTTGTGTATCTGTTATATTTCCAGGATATAAAAGGCTGGAAAATTTGCCTAAACTCTACTAATCTTTTCAATACAACATTAGTCAGTGGGTTTATTTCTGGAATATAATGTGGGCTTAATATTAGCTAATTCAACAATCCAAGTCCCAGTATTAATATAGCTAAAGAGAAATTACACTGACACAAGAGAGAAGTGATTTTTTAAAAGATTTTATTTATTTGAGAGAAAGAGCTTGAATAAGCGTGGGCACGGGTGGGGGGAGGGGCAGAAGGAGAAGCAGACTCACCCCTGAACAGGGAACCTGAGGCGGGGCTTGGTCCCAAGATCCCAGGATCATAACCTGAGCCAAGGCAGACACTTAACTGACTGAGCCACCCAGGTGTCCTGAGAAGTGATTTTTTAAATAAAAAATAGACATCATGGGTTAAAAAGAACAGTAAAATAAGTAAGTAGGTGTTTTTTGAATAGGTTATAATTTATTTCAAATGCATATTGATCAACATAATTTTAATCATTGCAAATCCTACTAGCTTCAAAGACAGAAGCAAGACAAGCATATCACTGTGATTTAACATCATTCTGGATATTCCCAAACAACATATTTAGAAAAAGAAAGGAATTAAAGGTGTAAAAGTTGTAAATATTACCATTATTTTTGAAACATTATCTACCTAGAAAATCAATTAATAATAATTCATTAAGGTGTCTATCTAAACACTCAAACCTTGTTTTCAGATAAAAATGATATAAGTACTTGTAGGATACTAATATCCATGAGAACACAATAAGGACATAGCCAGTAATATATAGAGAAAAAAGAGTATAATTAGAAAACATTAGCCTTAAATAGACTTCCAAAAATGCCGATAAAATAGATAATGAAAGCAATGCTGTATTGGGACAAGAATTCACAGAAAGGCCAATAGAAGAGAATAGTGTATGCATCTATATTTTTTTGTGTATCTATGTACTTTTTAAAAGATTTATTTAATTATTTGAGAGAGACAGAGTGAGAGAAAGAGAGAAAGAGAGAGAGGAGTGGAGGAGGGTCAGAGGGAGAGAATCCCCAAGCAGACTCCCCACTGAGCATGAAGACTGTTCTGGGCTCCATCCCACTGCCTGTGAGATCATGACCCAAGCCTCAACCAACAGTATGCCCCTTAACCGACTGCACCACCTAGCGTCCCTATCATCTTTCTCTCTAACTCATCTATCTATCTGTCCTTTCATCCATCTATCCTGTAAGTTAAAGCTGAGGCTCACTTGTACCTGGAGCAGCAGGAAGGAGTTGAGGTTTCTGGCAGGAATAAGTGCAGACACCACCTAGAGCAGCAGTGCCCCAAAGCATAATCCCTTGATTCTATGGAGGCTCTCATTCAAATAAAATTATGATTTTTTTCAAAAATTAAAAAACAAATACCATTCTTTTCTGTTTTCAATATTTTATTCATAGAAAAAATTAACTTCACAAAAGTTTAGGAAGAATAGAAAAATGAAAACTGATCATCAAACCATTACAATGATCAACTCATGGCTACTCTTAGAGAATTCATTTTTAAACTTAGTCAACTAAATTTTAAAACCGTAACTATTAGCAGCAAAATCATGAAGTTATATTCGTGGCTAAAATAAAATGTCACAAACATCGGGCCCTATTAAGGGTTTTATGCTCCTTGCCATTTTCTGGAAATATAGTGTCCATACCCATCACAGCCAGTGACATGCTCCCCTTAATAAAAACAATTTTTTAAGCAATACTTCTGTCTTGACTTCACTGTTTTTATTTTTTGATATGAGTCAGACTCACAGAAATCTAAGAGTTAAATATACATACAAAAGAAGGAAATGAACAGGTACACGGAGAAGAGCTCTTCCATTTGACATGGATGTCCTGGATGTTTGCTGGGGAGTTCTCTGTTCCACAAAACTCAAGTTGGAGTCTGAGTCAGAGGAGTCACCTGAGGAAGATGAGCTGGAGCCACTGTCCTCAAACTCACAATCTTTATCTTCATCCCCACTGCTGGAATCTGAGGAGTCACTGCCTTCCTCCCCTTCCTCCCCTTCCTCATTTTCTCCTGATCCCCATGAGGCACGTGAATTGCCCCGAGTAGTGTCTGCTGATTCTGTCTCTGGAGCTTGCAGCCTGGACTCCTGTCTAAGCCCTTCTTGCAGACTCCTTGGTGACAGGGACTGCAGATCTGTCCCCTGTCTGATCTTGGGGTCTGGGTCTCCCCTCATGCTCATGTTTTTACGCTTAGTATGGGTCGTGTCTCTGTACACAGCATATTCTTCAGGAGATAGACTCTTGAGCCAGTGATCCAGATTCAGACTGTACTGTCTCTGCAGCTCCTCAGCCTGCTGCTTCTAAAGCTCCTTCTGGCTCTGGGGGACTTGCTGCCAGCGTCTGCTGATCTCCACTATGTGCTCCCTCAGGGGCATATCTTGCAGCTCCTGACTTGATCACAAATCCGGTGGAACTTCTCTTATCTGTTCATGGGGGGCTTCTTGGGCTGTTCGTGGAATTTCATCCCCTTGGAAAAACAGGTTTCAGGGGGAGACTTCATTCCCAGCTCATGGCTCTGAAACTTCTTTGGGGCTTTGTTTGGGCTCCTCTTGGTTACATCCAATTTCTTGGAGTTCTGGAATAGATCTGTGGTCTGTCTTGAACTGAGCCAGTTGCTTCTCAAACTCCTGTTTATCCTGAAAATCGTGAACATATTTGAGCCTTATCTGCTCTGGCAGCTCCTTGTATTCCTCAGACAGGAGCTTGGTCAGCTCCTGGTTGCTCAGCTTGGGATATTTTTGGGAGTACTGGGACCACTTCTCCTTGAAGAAGCAAAGGAAAGCAGTCATGGTCTTCTTGGGCAAGTCTGAGTGTTTCTTGGGTCTTTTGCTTCTGTAGGGCTTTTCAACATGTTCCTTAGCTTCCAGAACTAATTCTGTCAAAGTGAGAAATTTTCACATGCAATAAGAAATCTCCAGCCATTTGAGTTTGCATATTTCTCCAGAATAATCCTTAAAAGTTACTTTCCCCCAGTCCATCTGTGACTGGGTTGTTCTGAATGTGTGGCTGTCATTGGATGGAAGGTTCGTCTCCATGCTTTCCAGTAACGTCACAACCTCTTCTTTGGACCAGTCATCTTGGCCTCTAGGCAACGACATATCTAGACTTTGGGCCACTTGTATGGTCCTAGCAGCTGAGACACCTCAGCAGCAGCCCAACTTTTTCACTCTCCAGACTCAGCACGTGAGTTATTCTTGGAAGTCCTACAGTGTTTATGTTTCTGAGGAGAAAGAGAGGAAAAAAATCACAACCCACTTGGAATATGTCCCCTGTATAATTTTTTTTATTTTTTTAAATTTTTTATTGTTATGTTAATCACCATACATTACATCATTAGTTTTGGATGTAGTGTTCCATGATTCATTGTTTGTGAATAACACCCAGTGCTCCATGCAGTGTCCCCTGTATAATTTAACTACCTTTAACAATGTAAATAGAAAATTGCCTACTTCTGGGTTGAAATTTATGTTTACATTTTTAAAGATTTATTTATTTATTTGAGGGGGGGAGGGGCAGAGGGAGAGACTCTTTCAAACAGACTCCCCACTGAGTGGGGAGCTTGATGTAGGGCTCACTATCCTGAGATGATGACCTGTGCAGAAACCAAGAGTCGGATGATTAACAGACTAAACCACCCCGGTGCCCCTATGTTTACGTTTTATATGTTTACATTTGTACTTTTCAAAATCCTCTTCCTAACTCCAGCCTGCCTCCTCACCAGAGCCAGCTAAAATGGCGCTGAGTGAGACCAATAAGTGGCCACTGTCTAAGGAGACTCAAGGTAAGAAACAAGTCCTAGGACAGGAAGGTAACAAATTAAAACAAAAGTGAAATGAGTGAAAGGGAAAGGACCACTGCTCTCTAGGGCCTTGAGCATGGCTACCTTCCAAGTGAAGTTCAGGGGTCCATGACCGAAGGTGAGACTGGTCACAGGGACAAGCCATGGAGCTCCTCCAGGCACACGTTGCACTGTGGTCTTTTATTAGTGAGACCTGAACCTGTGGTAAATTCCTGATTTGCTTGGATTCTCCTGGGCCCTGTGCAATGGAATGAATGCTTTCTAATGAACCATACTGTTTCTCCCTTCAAATGTCAAAGATCAAGTGAGAATATCAGAACATTTGTGATTTCATTCTGGTAACTGTTCCTCATCTTTAAGCCTCAGTCCCTTTTACCATACTACAATGAGGTTTTCCAATTAAGTTTTAGGGCCAAGCCATATATAAAAGTACATGAAATCTAGAACATTGCCTCTAGATATCCCAATTTGCATACACAAGGAACATAAAATAGAGTTAATAAACATATAAATTTGCAAATATCATCACAATAACAGATTAAAATTTAATAGCTCAAGAGTAAACTGGAAGGACTTACATAATTATTGTTAACTCGCTATAATATAACTGCTCAGGAATGTCTTAAGCCTGCTGATAGTTAATTTTTTTTTAAAGAAAAAAGAAAGAACTCTTACTTACAAGTGTGTGCTCACCTGATGAATGTGTAATTGGTCTCACCGATGCTTATAGGAAGATCTGTCCAATTGGGTCAGGAGTTCTGTGTTCTCTGGGCTCTCTGTATTAGAAGGCAGCTGGACTTTCTGACTTCCCACAATCCAGCCAATTCAAAGGCCTCCACACAAAACAAACTTACTTTGCCTCTGCAAAGCCTTTATATTGGGATCCCAAAGCTCTGCCCTGATTAGGTTTCTGCTGTAGGCAGGACTAGAGGAAGATGTACCTTTCTGACCTTGAATAGAATAATCCCATTCTCAATCTCCAGAAACAATATAATGCAATTACCCTTCTGTTTTTCATTCATCCTGGTGTTATTTTTACACAATATGCAGGGGAAATTTTTGTGTTTCTCGGTTGCCACATTCTACTCTCATTCCTACTCCAACATCTGACTATCTTTCAA
Source organism: Zalophus californianus (assembly GCF_009762305.2). Taxonomy (NCBI): domain Eukaryota; kingdom Metazoa; phylum Chordata; class Mammalia; order Carnivora; family Otariidae; genus Zalophus; species Zalophus californianus. Next base: position 42,367,163 of record NC_045605.1, read on the forward strand.
TGTGATATTTGAATATAGGTCCAACCTTTGGTGTTAATTTCAGTCCTGCCTTGTGGCCTAGGATCTGATACTCTCTCCTCTTCAGGATGGCCATTTAAATCCTTTCAGTCTTGTTCCTTTTCCCTTAGTCTCCGGAAGTTAAGGTGACATTTGATATCAAAATGTGAATGATTATATTCAGTTCTGGGTTTAGGGAGATGGGATATGTAAAAATGATTTGGTGAAAGCAATGTGATCAAAGTCAAACTGGCTCTCAGGAGATCAGGATGGAAATGATGACTTAGTTTTTGACAATATGAGGCTTCTCAAAAAAAAATTTTTTTTAAATCTGCTTTCTGAGGCACCTGGGTGGCTCAGTCGATGAAGCGTCTATCTTTCCCTCAGGTCAAGATCCCCGGGTCCTGGGATCTAGCCCTGCCTAGGGCTCCCTGCTAGTGGCGAGTCTGCTTATCCCTGCTCCTCCCTCCCCACTTCATGCTTCCTAGCTGGGTTACTTGCTCTCTCTCTCTCAAATAAATAAATCTTTAAAAGAAAAAGAAAAAATCCACTTCCGCCTCTATTTAAGATGTTTATTTCTAAGTAATTTCCAATGAGTAATTTATTCTCTGAATATATCCAGCAATGGGCCATTACCAACAAACCATAAATCAATGTTTCAGTGATTAGATTTGTAATACAGTATGTAAATATGAATTAATTTTGGATTGTTCAACTTACGCATATACATAGACACAGCCAAAATTGTACTTATTCCTTCTTTCTTATTACTGCTACGTCAAGCATTGCTTGTAGCTCTATTTGTTCAGTGAACACACAATTTACATAAGAAGAGTTCTTGCTACTTTCCCGAATTGAAACAAACACAGTATCATATATTTAATTTATCAGCAAACTGAGGTTGTTTTTATGAAATCATCTCATTTGCCCAACTTAAAAAATGACTCCATTACTTTCACCTTATCATAACTTAAGCTATTTTGTCATCTGGTCTTACTATATATTTTTGGAATAATTTGATGATTACATTTTGGTCTGATGTTTTATGCATTCCTTGGCTGTTTCCATAAATTATAAAGACTCAAAGTAGTTTCCAGGTGTTGTAATTTTTACTCTATGTAGACTGTAAAGTGACTTAGGAGTATCTTATTTTCTTTGTATAAATATATTACATCCTATTCTACAAGTGGCACTATGTGAGTATGTCAGAGGAAATATTTGGCAATTTATATGTAGATAATGTTTTGAATAATTTGGAAAAGAACTTGTATTTGACTGTTGGGAAATAATTTCAGAAATGTCAGTTTCCTGACATAAAGTTAGAGATACCAACAGTGAATGGGCTTGCAGAAAGCAACACTGGTAACTGTGCAGAAATGTCAGAAATTAGAGGGACAGGGCGCCTGGGTGGCTCAGTTGGTTAAGCGACTGCCTTCGGCTCAGGTCATGATCCTGCAGTCCCGGGATCGAGTCCCACATCGGGCTCCCTGCTCAGCAGGGAGTCTGCTTCTCCCTCTGACCCTCTTCCCTCTCATGCTCTCTATCTCTCATTCTCTCTCTCTCTCAAATAAATAAATAAAATCTTAAAAAAAATAAATTAGAGGGACAGTGCGTTCATTAGTCTAGAAATGAGGACTGAATGAATGTTTTTTATAAAACAAAATTTCAAAAACATATGTTTTCTTGTGCTGATTGTTATTCCATGATAGTTAAATCTTTTCACCATGAAAAGGAAGGCTTGATAACAGTTCCAAAGGACCTGAGAACATGCTGCTATTCTCTTCTCCTTAATGATTGTTTTTAAATGCAGGTGTGTCTATAATAAAGATAGGAGGGCAAATTAAAATCTTAGTATATTCATGTAAGAAGATTCTGGTCGAAATCTGGTCCAATTTTACAAAGTTTAATCCCATTAACTCTCATATATTCAGAAATTGATTTCAGTGAAGGATTCCGTTTGAAATAAAGAACATCAAAGGAGAAAATTTAGTTTCATGACTATGTCTCATGTGTGCACATTTTTGTGCATTTTAATCAACGGGTTGCAATAAAGGCATTTTTCAGGATCATGGATGAGGGACAGAAGATATACAGATCAGTGGCATTGTATATATTTCTTTATTTTACCAATTAAAAAATTTATTATCTCTTTTTTAAAGGTTTATTTATTTATTTGAGAGCGAGAGAGAGAGAGCACGAACAGGGGGTGGGGGGTAGAAAGGTGGGGGGAGGGAGGGGCAGAGGGAGAGGGAGGAGTAGACTCCCTGTTAAGCAGGGAGCCCAATGCAGGGCTCAATCCCAGGACCCCGGGATCATGACCTGAGCGGAAGGCAGACGGTTAACCGACTAAGCCACCCAGGAGCCTCTGTAATTTTTATTATCTCTTATAAGGATGTTGTTTTACTAAACATTACATCTCCAAGCTGACGGAATGTTCCTGGAACTGTGAACTTTCAGAAAATACTTGTTGATTGAATTAACATAGTTGCTTAGAAACCAAGAGGTTGTTTGTTTTTGCCTCTTGTAGTATCTTGGAGAGTAATAGCTTGCAGATTTTAACTGGGTCAAAGGTGGCAGTTCTGCCTTCAACATTAATAGCAGAGGGATTTTGAACAAGAAATCATGATGGGATCATTTTGACACTTAAATGAAATATGAAAGTAGAAAAGCTTCGTGAACTGCCTTTATTAAACCAACTTCTGAGCAATCACATTACTGCTTGATTTTTCAGACCAATCACGACTCACACCTGTAGCTACAGATTGGATCACACTCCTGATGTCCAAGCTTTTGGGGGGAAATGAACACCTCAGCAAAACTGATGTTCTTTTATACAGGAGGAAGAGGGTTGGAAAGGTGGATGCCTGTTGGCTAGACAACCAAGGAAGTTTTCTTCTAGGAATTTTTATTTATTTTTTGCAAGCAAAGAAATATATTTAGCAACGGGAACCCATATCACCAGTGAGCATGGATTTAACTAGTAAGGTAGTTAATGTGGTGATGAGGTCACTATTTGGTTATATATATCAGCAGCCACAGTAGTGGTTAGGTTTTAGTTTCCTAATATATATTTTGTTATGGGAATTGCTTTCAAACTAACCTACAAAAACTTTAATAATATTAAAATAAATCATTTTATCAACATTCTTAAGACCATGGAATTCTTGTAGTCTGTTCCTCTCTAGCTGAAGTATCTTGTTACTAGAATAACTTTCAAAGTAGATGTTCTCTTTTTATGTATATGGCTAGTTTGCACACGGCAGAAGTGTTTTCTTGAACAGGATTTTTGAATGAATTGCTGAACCATGTGGCAAACCCTCACCCCTCTGTTTTTGGGAAATGAATATGCTCCTTTAAAATATTCTTGCTTTCTCTCAAAGAGGCACTCTTTACGAAGTCGCACGAATAGTCTACAAACATTAAGACCAAAACGTGCACAGAAATCTTACATATGTGTATAAACACACATTCATGCCTGCCATCTGCAATAGCTTATTTTCTTGGTTCTATAGCCTAGTCTTCTTTATCTGTTTTATTCTTTTTACTGTCAACTGATTTTAAACAAATCTCATACTGACTTCTTTAGAGTTGATGCACTTATTAGCACGTTCACAACATAAAAATGTAAATTTAGAAGTAAAATTTGGGACTGTTAAAGTTAGTGGTACAGGTGATCAAAAATCGAGACCTATCTCAAGGCACCCGTGGCACAGTTGGTTCAGCGTCCGACTCTCGGTAGTGATCTCGGGGTCGTGAGACCCGGCCATGCGTGGGGCTCTGTGCTCAGCTCAGAGTCTGCTCAAGACTCTCCCTCTCCCCTCTGCCTCTGCCCTCCTACTCTCTCTCTCTAAAATCAATCGATCAATCAACCAATCTTAAAAAAATTTGAGACCTAGCTCAACAGTAATGGACCCAGTTTACTCAATTCCAAAACACGATGCACTTTTATATACCAGAATAACCTATGACTTTACCATGAAGCAAGACTAGCAATCTTCTGTTGTCAATCATTTAGATTTATTTGTAGGAGAACATGCAGGGGGGGGAAATATTTTTGTTTAAATTCAGGGGGGAGCATTTTAATAATAGACACATACTTACACCATTGACAAGTACAGGAATTGCTTAGTATTTTCCTCTGACTCCTTTAAGAGCTGCCCTTAGAATTTTTCTTCTAGCTAGGAAGTGGAGTCACTTGGGTCCGGTCATTCTTGGAAGCAAAATCACTTAGAAACTAATGTCTTGTGCTAAGAGAAGAAATATTTCACAAGAACAAAAAGCTTGTATGTTTCCTTTTTTTAAATTTTGAAGTCACTGATAGTTTGTATCATTTCACATATTAAGTCAACTCAGGAATTTGTCGAGAATTTTAAAAACTGATTTTGACTGGAATATTCTTTTCTTTCCACAGTGGAGATTTCCTTCAAAAAAGATATTTCTTCACAAATCATGATATCAAACTGTTTGACAGTGCGAAAAGTTTGAGATGTAGACATGACTGTCTAGATGTGTTTTGAATTCTGAAAGATTTAACTATTTTGCTGTGTGGAGAAGATCAAGATACATGACTGGTGATGATTTCACCTCTGGAAAACAGTATTGGGAGCTGGATGTGGGGGACTCGAGAGTGGGCTCTAGGAGTCCGTAAGGATACTTGGATAAGGAAGAACGGCCCGCTGATGGCATCTGAGGATAGGTTTCTTCTTCTATGTGTGAAGGAGGGTAATTGTTACAGTCCCCGATCCACTTTCCCAGTGTTTGTCAGTAAAGAAACCTCTGGGCCAGGTGGTATGTTCTTGGATTTTTGATTCCATCTTCTTTTGTTCCATCTTCTTTAAATTAAAATCATCTTTTGTGGCCCACTTATCTAGAATACATGCTGTGGTTGCTCACCTGGGTTGAGAGTATGCTGGAGTTACAAAAATATATGAGTGTGTGATTCCAACGTAATGGTCTAGCGTAGGAACAGAGATTGCTCATCACAGACAGATGCGGCAATCTACAATGCCCATGTCAAACTGAAACCTTCTTCTCCCACCTCTTCATCTAGTGTATCCTACACATCAATTCACCCTCAGAAGAAAAAAAAATCTGCTTTTCAGGGAAATCTCCACTGACTCTCAAGTCCAAGATATGCTTTTTTTAATATGAACTCTAAATATTTGGCCATTTCTTTTACAATAGTGTAAATTGCAAGAGAGAAAGTGTTCACTGACATATTGCCAGCAGGTAACAGAGTGTCTAAGAGAGAACATGCACTTAAATATTTGATGGATGAATCAATTAATAAATGAGTGAGATGGATGCCTTATTGGCAGTAGGGTTTGATTACAGTATGCTACTCAATAATCTTTGCTATAGTTTAACAAAATATATACTCTCAGGCACCTCGGTAGCTTAGTCGGTTAAGCCTCTGCCTTCAGCTCAGGTCATGGCCCCAGGGTCCTGGGATCGAGTCCCCCATCGGGCTTCCTGCTCTGCCGGGAGCCTGTTCCTCTCTCTGTCTCTCGTGAATAAATAAATAAAATCTTAAAAAACAAAATATATACTCTCTTTGCCAAATTCCATTTTTGAAAGGAAGATAGTTTTGAGCATTTAAAATATTAATATATTACATTTTGGTAATGAGGTGGAGCAACTCTCCTGGCTGAGCAGAGAGAAATTTGCAGGGGCGGGGGGATGGTATGAGAGGCTCTATGTGAGTTGGGGGCAGGGCAGCGTCTAGGCAGATTTGGGTGCGCTGGCTCCAATCTTCTCCCAAGTTCACCTGGAGGCTGAAGGGTGAGCAGGAGGCCAGAAGGTGGCAGTGCCAGAGCCTGGAGACCAGGGATGCCTGTTGTGCCAGCGCTTGCATCACGGGGAACCAGGTGCCCCCCACAGGGATCAAGGGCGCTGCAGCTGAGCAAAACAGGCATGGAGGCTTTTTTTTTTAAATTTGTTTTTTAATTTTAATTTTTATATATTTATTATTTTTTATTATGTTCAGTTAGCTGCTGTATAGTACATAATTAGTTTTTGATGTAGTGTTTAATGATTCATTAGTTAAGTATAACACCCAGTGCTCATCACAGCACGTGCAGAGGCTCTTGGCAGCTCTACTGTGGCTCTCCAACAATTCTGGAAGCTACAGCGGGGAGACTGGAAGAAATTGCTTGCAGCTACCACCACACCTTATTATTGCATATTTAAAAAGCACATTTTTCTTCCTGTTCTGGCCTCAGTGGCTCTAAATCCTGCATCTTCTAAGCACACGTGGGACCATGTTTGCTGCCTTCCTGGAGCCCAGGCAGCCCACTTTAGCCAAGTGCTGTGCTAGGCTCTGGACCCAAACCAGTATCCGTACCCTGCCATGTGCCTGGTAGTGACAGTGGAGATAAAAGGTGGCTGGCGCTTTGACAGTTTTAAAGACTTAGGTCACATTTATTTCCTGAATGATTCTCTTTAGGGGATCTGGTCCCAGGCACTTGGTGTGCAGTGTGGGATGCTCCCACCTTGGACAGCATCCTGGAATCCCTAGGAATGGACAGCACTCAAAGAATCAAAGAACACGTATCCAAAGGTACTGGGCAGTACTTGCCTGACAGGTCTGATTTGGAAGTTCCTCATGCACTGGACAAGTGAGAGGGTGGCTGACTTTGCACCAGGGTTCAGCATCCCCTTCATGGGAGGATCTCACACCTGGGGGACACTAGATGAGACAAGGTAGTGATGGAATTTTGTGGCCAAGATCTTGGAGCTTCCTGACCTCCTCTTCTTGAAATGCCTGACATTTGACCCTTTTACCCTCAAAAGGCCACAACTCCCTGCTTCCTCCTCCCCCCGTGTAGAATCTGGTGTTTGGTGACGACTCAGAAGGGGCTTCTCTTCCCAACAGGTACTTCCTGATAAAGGGATCTATGGGGGGGGGTACTCATCACACACACACACACACACACACACACACACACACACACACACACACACACCTTGTAGTGGGACCCACTGCTCACTATACTACAAGTGCCTAGAACCTGGTCTCCAGAAACTCAGGCAAGACCCCAGCCCTATTCCACCACCACTGCCAATACCTTGGCTTGCATAATTCACTCAGGAAAATAAATACACAGTAAAAATCAAAAGGAGTTATTGTTTCTCAAGCCTAGCCTCTCTGAGTGCACACAAACACACACATACACACACACACACACACACAGAGGGAGAGAGAGGGGGAGAAGAGAGAGAACACTACATAGCTATATCAAAAGAGGGAGACTTCAACAGACATTGTAATGAAAATAAGATAATATTAGAAGCACATTTGTGCCAACTAACTCAATAGTTTAGATGAAATGGACAAATCTATGAAAAAGACACAATACCAAAGCTCACTGAAGATAAAAATTGATACATTTTCATAAATCTTTTATAAAAATAAAACTTCCATATCCATTAAAGAAATTGAAATTTTAATATATAAGCCTTTCCACAGACTTCTTTTTGAGCAAAAGGGAGTAGTGGGGACCTACTTTACTCTATTTTATACCAATTAGTAACCAAAAAATCATATTAGAATGGTATAGATAAAAAAAGATACAGCTTTCAGACCTTAGACAATAGGCAACCCAGGACAGTGAATCCTGAGAGAGAAGAAACAAATGAGGGGAACCCAATGTAGACTGGCTGAAGATTGCTGGCCTCAACACTGGGATAGGAAATTCTGAGTGGAGTTGTGAGTTCATGGAGTTCAAGGAGGTTGGATTTCCAAGGACTAAGGACTGGTGGTGGGTCGAGCTACACAAAAACAGAGAGAGAGAGAGAGAGAGAAAGACATCTGAGGAGGGCCCCACAGCAGGAGGCTATAGCTGAGTGCAGAGCAGTTAAATCATATGAAAAAATTACCTGATCAAGAAAAGATGACAAGGGGTGCCTGAGTGGCTCAGTCAGTTCAGTGTCTGCCCTCAGCTCAGGTCATGATCTCAAGGTCCCGGGATTGAGCCCCACATTGGGCTCTCCACTCAGGGATGAGTTGCTTCTCCCTCTCCCTCTGTGATGTCTCTCACTTTTGCTCTCTCTCAAATAAATAAATAAAATATTTTTAAAAAAAGAAAAGGTGACAAAACCCATGAAACAATATGTGCAACTCACACAGGGTTAAGAGTTGTTGATGTTCCCCTCAGCCACAGTGGAAGATCCTTACGCTACACAGAATACGTGATAGAATAGTCAGAAGGGCATTGTTCCACTGGGAGTCGGGGAATCCAGACTAGATTAAAAACTTCTCTGGTCTCGCTTTATACTTTTGTTTTATTTTAAAGATTTATTTATTTATTTGAGAGAGAGAGAGAGGGAGTGAGCATGCAGGGGGGTTGTCGCAGAGGGAAAGGGAGAGGGAGAGAGAGAGTCTCATGCAGTGCTCAGCGCGGAGCCTGATGCAGGGCTCAATCTCACAACCCTGAGATCATGACCTGTGATGAAGCCAGGAGTCAGACACATAACTGTCTGTGCCACCCTGGTGTCCCCTACATTATACTGTTTAAAAGCAAGCCTTGAAAGCAGGATTTCTCCCAGAGTTAACCCCCCTCCACACTGCCAGACCGTGGAACTATGGCAACAGAGTTTCACATCCTTCTGTGGACCTGGTTATATGTTGGCCAATCCCACTGCAAAGATTGATCATTCATGATCTTTTCATCAAGAAACTTACATCTAAGTAAAAAATGTTCACTATTTTGCTGTATGTGCAGGAGTAGACAAGAGAAAGGAGGGCTGTCAAGGGTTAACTTGTTTTTTTTAATCTGTAATTTCCAAGAGAAGATAATATTAAAAACAAAAATTTTGGAATCTGAAGAATATAGCTCACTTTTTTAACCATAATTTTACATTAGAAGAGCAGATTGATGATGACCAATCATTTGATATAGTGGAAACAGAGTGTTTTAAGTTTTCCTTTCTAGGATCCTTCCTTGGGTGAAGCACCATGATCCATTGACTAAATATGAAAATGTTTTTTTTAAATATTTTATTTATTTATTTGAGAGAGAGAGAGAATGAGAGATAGAGAGCATGAGAGGGAAGAGGGTCAGAGGCAGAAGCAGACTCCCTGCTGAGCAGGGAGCCCCATGTGGGACTCGATCCCGGGACTTCAGGATCATGACCTGAGCCGAAGGCAGTCGCTTAACCAACTGAGCCACCCAAGCGCCCAAATATGAAAATGTTTTTAAGAGACTGAGCAGGATGCAAGCCTCGCCAAGATGAATATTTTAAGAGATATTTGCCTAAATTTAACAGAAAATATATTTCTTTTACAGAAATGTTTATGACGCCTTCTAGGAGTTAGTCATGTAATATACATCCACTGTGTGATCATTAAATCCACAAAATATCACAAATCTTTCAACTATGCATATGTACTGAATAATAAAAGGAGAGGGTATGAGAGAATGTATGGGGTAATGAGAAAGGGAGCAGAGCCTTAAAGAAAGACCAGCAAGCTATTGTGTGTGTTTTGACTTTAGACCAAAAGAGAAAAGTAGTAGTATGTTTTCAAAAATAAAAGAAGAGAAAAAGTAAAAGGGAAGAATTTTGTGGAGGACTCACTGAAAAATATAAAATTTCAGAGAATTTTAGTTAAGGTTGACAAGATCCATAAACAATAGGATAGTTCTGCCAGAGCAGTAGACATTATTGTGCAAGTGCTTGATTATACTGGGCTGATAAATGAAGTGTTGATAACTTTCAGTCTGGAGAAATATCAAGAAAGGAATAAAAAATTAAAACTATTATATGTTGACATAAAAAAAGAATGCATGCAGATTCAGACAGAAACCAAATACAGTGCATAGTAATGGGTTGATGCAATTAGGATTATAATATCATTTTTTAAAGCAGATAAGAAGTTTATATTTAACATTTATTTTAAAAACAACAGATCCATGGATCACATCAGTTAACTCAAGGCATGGCTTCTCACTAGAGCTTGGATGTGGCAGTTTGATTAAGTAGATTTAAGGTTTCCAGTCATCCGTATCAGGATGTGTCTTCCACTCTGCAAAAATCTAATCATGTATCCAACAATTTTGTGAGGTACAGAAAACACTTGCCACCAGATACCTTGCAGTTCTGTAGGTAATATAATAAACAGACGCTAATTGTTTTAGTTTTCCATAGACACTAATTCATCTACCCATGCCTACCATACTACTCATGTTATGCTATCCGTATGTACGTATTTAAGTACATGTTTATATAACAAATCTATATAGAATGCCAGTCTAGTCACTGTGCTCAATTATTCCAGAAATTCTCATTGTTAGATTGAGTATTTAAAATTTCTCCTCAGTTTTCAGTTTCAGAGTTGGATTTCAGTTTTCAGAGATAGATTGCCAGGTGTTTAGAAAGACCTATGGAAAACTGATACTTTTCCATGTGAGGAAATTTAGATAGGGGAAGGCTCTCTGCATCCCTGGAACATGAAAATAAGGGCCCTTTTCAGTGCAGCAAAATCAATTTATGGATAGTCCCCAACTTAAGATGGTGGGACTTAATGATTTTTTTTTTTTACACTTTACAATTATGAGAAAGCAATTTGCATCCAGTAGAAATTGAACTTAGATGTTTGGGGGAAGGTGTTAGAGTCAAGATTTTGACTTTTAGTACAATAAAATAACCAAATGCGTAGAAAAAATGGTGGAGGCAGAAACACATCCCTAAATTTGTTTTCAAGGAATGTACCAAGTTGCTAAATGTCAGAAGACAAATAGTAGATGATAAAACATATATAGAGTTGCATGAAAACAACTCCTATCCCAGATTTGAATTCTTAGAAACGTAAGAACACATTGAGGATATGGTCTGAAGCCATGGTAGGCTTCCGTGGGAGAAATAGGTATTTCTGCAAAGCATAAAGTGGGAGGAGGGAGAGAAGAAGCATGGGGGAAGACCATCTAGGGTTTGGGGCTCCCACACAGGTAGCATGTGGCAGACTCCAACTACCCAGGGAAAGGCTGTATGTGGCACTTACTGAAGCTGGGTCCTCAGAAGCAGAATCTCTGCCCAACTAAGCTCCTCATCCCCTTGCTGTGCTTATATGAATACTGAGCATCTCGGTGGTGACTAGTGTGGATTAAAAATCGAAGTGCCCTCCTGGGGTACGTGTATGGCTCAAACTGTTAAGCATCCAACTCTTGATTTTGGCTCAGGTCATGATCTCAGGGTCATGAGATTGAGATCCCCCCTCCCCCACATAGGGCTTCACACTGAGGGTGGAGCCTGCTTAAGATTTTCTCTCTGCCCCTCCCTTCCCCGCCCCACTTGCACTCTCTCCCTAGGGAAAAAAAATCAATGTGCCCTTCTGTAATGTTCTCAGTTTTGCATAACCCTGTGCTTGGCTGAGAAGAACCAGATTCTGAAATTGTATGCTAGGATTAAAGTGGTAGGAAGTAGAATTGGGTTTAATTTGCCTTCAGAAAATTAATGGATATTTGTTACATTCCCTAGTTTGTGGAGTTACATTCATAACCCCTGATCCTAATCATGAGGATTTTAATGAAGCATCTTTACTGGGATGTAGAATAAATGTAATCACTGTCATGAAAACTTTGAGCTCAGAAAGAGTAACTAACTGCTCTTTTTTGCAGGAGTGAGTCAGTGCAGCTGCACCTACCCCAACCTGTGGACCCATAGCTCAGTTCATGGCCCATGACTGGGCTGAGAGGCTCAACCAGTTTCTTGGTAATATACCGTCCTTTGGTGGTATAGTTGTACATCTCCTCACCTAGTATCTGAGGGGTAATGTTTCCCCATTGCACATTTTATGATTGCATTATTTGGGAAGTTTATAGCCAATTTTGCCTTTATATAAAAATAATATATGTGGAAAAACAAGTAGTATCTAGAGAAAAGCCCAATCGTTTATGATAAACTACCTGGAAGTAACAATAGGAAAAGATATTAGATGGCCTGTAGCATGCCAAGATATACTGTTAACTCTTTGTATGAACCATGTAAATTTGCATGAACATTCATTATATTCCAAGTTTTAGGTTTTGTGGTTATTGCTGGTTGTGAGATGATTAGAGAGTTCTAACTTTTGTTTTCTACAGTGTTTCATAATAAATGCACTTTACACAGTGCATTCTTTGTTCACATAATCCAAAACTACTTTGTATAATCAATAGTATTAAACACATATAGTGAATACTTACCAAAGTCAGTTGAGCACTTATTTCACTAGATTTATCTCTTTTCCTCTCAAAAGTTACACTGGCTGAAAATTCTCACAAATCTGCTTATTATTTTTTAAGATTTATTTATTTTTGAGAGAGAGAGAGAGAATGAGCATGAGATGGTGGGGGAGTGGAGAGGGAGAGGGAGAGAGAATCTTAAGCCAACTCCTTGCTGAGCAAGGAGCCAGATGCGGGCTCAATCTCAAGACCCTGAGATCATGACCTGAGCCAAAATCAAGAGTAGGTCACTTAACCAACTGAGCCACCCAGGCACCCCAAACTTTCTACTTCTAAAAAAATGTGAATTTTTCTTTCAGTTTATTTTACCTTGGCATATTTTGGTGAAAAATACTTAAATATGAGGAGAAGTGATCATTCTTAGGAGTTATTATTATTAGGAACTATTATTATTTTCTGAGAAGACGAGCTGGCTACTTTTCTTACCATGAATTGCTAATCTCCCAATTTCAAATGTTTCAGAGAAAAAAAACAGAGTTTAGCAATATCCCTCTTCATATATATTAAGAAAATTCATAAATTTCTTCCATTTTTTGTCTGGTTAAAGATTTGCTTGTGATGAAGACAGTCCAGTAAGCCTTGGTCTACAGTAGATTTCTAGAGCTTCCTTGTTGCCCTGGCCCTCATTTCCAAGGATATGCTAGAAACCCAGACCCTACAGAAAGGCCATGTCTATCAGGAATCAATACTGTATGTTAACATGACTGTTTCCTTCCTTCTGCAGTGCCCATTTTTTTGGAGAATGAAATAACCACCTGCCATATCCCGCTGTTTGAAGATCTGAGATGTTTGCACTTCAGTCCCAATCATCCTGACATTGTCACTAATACAACAAGATCAAATATTTTCTCACCTGGGGAGCCCAGAAGTTTACTTGTGGGTCAACATTACTGGGAAGTGGATGTGGGGAACTGTCAGAACTGGGTCCTTGGATTTTGTGATGATACTTTTGTGATGTCATGAGGAATGACACGGTGCTTGACTTGGAGGGAATTTTTCTTCTTTTTTGTATCAAAGAGGACTATCAGTGCAGTCTCTTTACCTCCTTGCCACTGTTGTCTCAGTATGTGGAAAGGCCTCTGGGCCATGAGGGTGTTCCTGGATTATGAGCCTGGTGTAGTGAGCTTTGTGCATGTGGCCAATAGCTCCCTCATTTGCAGTTTCCTCTCCTGTTCCTTTTCTTGCCCTCTCCGACCTTTTCTCTGCTCTGCACCCTAGTAATGAGGGGTATGTCTGAACCTGACTACAAGTGTCAGCAAGGCCTTACCCAAGGTATCTCGGGTAAATACCTGCTTGATTTTCTTTCCCTTTCTCCTTTATCAAACATACTGGCTACTTTTAAAGGGTTGATAATTGTGTCTACATTCGTTTCCATTTTCTCTAAATAAAAACAATCTCTCTTAGAAAACAGTGATCTTTATTCTATGTCTTGTCCTTTCCCTTGCTTTCTAAGGTAGCTGGAGGCAAAGAATAGCTGAATGGGTTTCCTCAGCTGCATAGGCTAAAGCAAGAGCACAGGTTTCTTCTCACTGACAGACTTGGAATTCTCTTCTCTCTGCTCTGCATCTGTTCAGGCATGTTTTTTCACTGAGGCTCAGTTTTAAAATCTCTTCTTTGTGGAACGGTTTTTAAAGCTTCTGGACTAATTGAGGTCTTCTGATTGTGTGGACTCAGAAGACCTTATACTCTTTGTAAAGTCCACAAGCTAATATTGTCCTTCTCCTCTAGTTTACCTATTATAGGAGAAGAAGGTATATGCCAGCCTTATGTACAGATATATTTCAAGTAGATAGCATAGAGGTTAAGATATAATCGACATTCAATAAGTGTTTGAGTAAATTCATGGATGTTACAAGATAACAAATAAAGGACATGCTCTACCACTGTTAAAAAGCATACTAAATGTAACCAAAATTAAATGGAATACTGAGGAATATTATTTAAAAAAAGATGTGCATTAGGCTGCGTTTAAAATTTATAGGCTCAGGAAATTATAACAGAGACACAAAAGAGATACTCACCTAAACAGAATGACATCAATATAGATAATAATACTACATCTGAGAATTTTCAGTAATTTTAATGAAGGTACCTGTAGTCACAGATAGCTTAAATTTATACGTACCAGACTGGACAGCGGAAGTTTTTGCTATAGAAAATAATGAATACTCAAGAGACAAATTGCATTTAAAATGGTTTTAAAGTTAATCAATCTTAAAAGTTTCAAAGATATGGTACATTAATAAATTATAACAATAAATATACTTTTATCAAGAATCATATACATAATGCTGGATATTCTTGTATTTATTTCACTTACTGGAAGGTCTGGCACACAATAAATACAACCAGAGTTTCAAAGGTGGCTCAGGGATTTATAAAAGTCTGGTAACATCTCCTTTAGTGAGAGGATATCTACAAAAGTCTGAGCCCACCAATAGGTGGTAAATCTCACCCAGGAGTTTAATGACAGATGAAATGCATGATGGATTGTTTAACAGAAGCAATATGAACATATAATTCTGCAGTACTAATGTTGTAACAGCATCATACACTTAATCATCCTTGTATTTTATTTAGTTTAATTGTATATTAGAATAAAAATTAAGGTGAACAAATACAACAATAATGAAGAGCAGCAAACTTTTACTGCAGAAATATAAATAAAAACAGCTAAATTGAAGTGAAGTTTAAGTAATTTGTGTTTTAGTTCCTTCCATTGTAGAAAGTCAGTATCATACAATGTGTTCTTGAGCATGAATTACTTTATGACAGTACCCTTAAAAAGAATTGACATTAGTTCTTAATATTTAACAATAATTCATGAAAATATTAGTGAGAATATGTCATAAAGAACAACTAGCTTTTATGGAAAGCATGCCATGTGTAGGCAGTGAATGGTGGGAATTTTAAATTAATTAGTCTTTCAGTCCTCACAATAATTATAAGCAGAATAGAAAGAGAAATAATTTATATTTTCCAGATAAGGATAAAAAGGAAAGAGTTAAGAAATGAATTTAATTTGCCATATACTTAACTCTGTAAAACTACACTGAGTTGAAAGCATCTTTCAACTAGCTTCTTCTTTCATTAAGATAGAAGTGTTTGCAAATGTATGTGTGAAAGCACTTGGAAAGTGCCATATACTTTGTGAAACTACAGTGGTAGAAGGCATCTGTCAACTGGCATCTTCTTTCGTTAAGATAGAAGTGTTTGGGATAGGGGTTAAGATGGTGGAGGAATAGGGTGACTGACCCTAAGCTTGCCTCCTCCCTTGAGTACAGCCAGATAATTATCAAATCATTCTGAACACCCAAGAAATTGATCACAGGATTGAGAGAACAAAGCTGCACTTCTACAAGCAGAAAACATGGTCATCCCATGGAAATTAGGAACTGGGGAGAGTTGATTTGGGGGAGAAGAGAGCCACTGGCATTGCAGAGGGAGACAGCCTTGACTGTGGAGAGAGGAGGGAGAGAGAAAGAGGGAGAAAAGAGTGAAAACATGTGCAGGGGATTGACTAGCTAGTACTTTTCCCCAAAAGCATTTACTGGGAAAAAAGGAGTGGGTTTAAATATCACAAATATTTTTGTAAACAGCAAGGCACAGAGTGTGAAGTTTCTGAGGTCAGTGCCATTGCCAGGGTCATGTCTGGCAAGCTAAGTGGTGCCCCAGCAGGGAAGGAGAGAGTCCTGGGGAGGAAGGCAGTGTGGTATGAGGATCCTCTGGGTCTCATGGGGAGAAACAGTTCTCCTGCTTGGAGTGTATTTGGTTGAGGTGATACAGCCTCTTGGTAGGCAAAAACCATTGAGCTGCCTGGTTCATCAACCTTGGAACAAAGACAGGGTAGCAAATATTAGCGTTGGCTTTGTGCTATGATTTACCATAAACTCCAAACTGATGTGCTGTCGAGTGACTGTTTTCTGAGACAAACCGTCACTGGCTGCAGTGCTGCAGACCCTCCCCCAGAGGATCATCATGGGGCTGTGCCACCAAGGTCTCTGAAGTTTAGAGTTTTGAAACACAGCCACACCTGAGATAAAAGAGAGTTCTGAAACACAGCCATGCCTGATTTGCTCATCCATCTCAAATAAGAAAAGCCCATAAATGTGGTATAAAACAACAGTTTTCAGATATTTGATGATAAATAGCAGAGGAGAGTAAACAGAGAGAGGGAACAAAAGAGGGGACTCCAAAGATGGTCCCATTTCACCATCTGGAGTTTTCCAGACATAGCACAAAGAGGAGTTGCTCAGACAGCCCACTGGTCTCCCTGAGGAGACAGGGTTGGAAGGTCAGGAAAATCAAGGCAGCTTGAGTTCCCAGGACTGAGTACTTTTGAGGGTAGAGCTGCACAGAGGGAACACTCCAGAGAGCTCAGAGGGCCTACAGAGCTGGAGTCTACAGGTGAGTGCAGATCAGTGAGTGCTTGCAGGTCAGGAAAAGAACCTCCCCAAGGAGCTGATGGAGTAGTACCTACAGTACACACAGGGCTATAGGTAGTTCCAGCCATCCTGAGTGGACAATCCTCACACTACAGGGGATACCTGGTAGAGCACACAAGAGGGTACTGCCCTGGTTGTGGGGAAATCCAGCCCCCATTAGAAGTCTCTGATTCCTTCCTATACAGTTTAAAAGCAAGCCTTGAAAGCCAGAGACTCTCCCAGAGTTAATCTCTCCACCCACACTGGCCCCGTGCATGTTTTCAAGTTAAAGCAGCAACAAAGAACAGTAAAGGAGATTTCACCCCCACACTGGGAAAACAGGAGCCCCTTCCCCTAGTTCCTCTGGCCAAAAAGAAAGGGCTCTCTCTTGGGGCAAAGGCGCCCATGTCCCCTGCCGCTACTTCTGCCCTTTCCCTGTTGGCACCCTTTGCAGCTTTGTGACTGGGGCTGACCTCAGGGCACAGCTGGGTGAGGGAAAGGAAAAAGAAAAGGATTTTCTCCCACACTTTATGTTTGCAGAGGCCTCTCTTCCTGGTCCTTTGGCTAGAAAGCGGGTGTTTGTGTTGGGGCTTTTGCTATATACTCCTGCTGTGCAGTTCAGAGAAGTGGGTCTTCCGTCCATCCAGTCAATGCCAGGAAAGAGAAGAGGGACAAGAATCCCACAAAACACAGTCTCATTATGGGTAGTTATTCAAGTGTTAACCTGTCTCCTCATTTCACATTCTATTTTTAACTTCTCAGAGTCCTCATATACAGAGTCCTTACTTTTGGTGGTCTGTTTGGCGTTTCTAATTGTCATCTGTGGGTGAGATAGACTGTAGAGGATTTATTCCATTTTAACTAGTGCCAGAAGTCAACACAAAACTGTTAAGTATGCAGCAATTATTGGAACCTTCCAAGAGATGAGGGGATCATCAGATTGCTTTAAAGAATCCCTAGGCAACGCTCTGAAAATCTAGGTGTAGTTTCTTTGCTACTACATTTTCACAGAAGTGAATTTAATTGCCAGAATATTCACTACTCAAGATTCTCTTGGAAGAGAGGGAGAGCAGAAGAGGAAGGGATGGAAGGAGAAAGGGAGGGGGGAGAGACAGAGAGAGATTGAGTTTTCTTTACACAAAGGGAAAAAAAAACTTTTTCCTTGTGGTGAGAACTCTTGGGATTTACTCTCTTAACTACTTTCCTATATATCATATTACAGTGCTAGCGATAGTCATCATTTTGTACCTCACACCCCTAGAGAGAATGACTTTAATGTCTGATTACTTTGCAAACTTCTAAGATCTAAGTCTGGAGCATTTTTTGAAACGAAATTGAATGTTGGCTATTTGGTATTTTGTGTGGTCAAGAACTGAGGTTTACACATCCCCCAAAATGTGATGTGTGTGTGTGTGTGTGTGTGTGTGTGTGTGTGTGTGTATTTTTGACTATTTATGTAATTTCCTTAAAAATACTTCAGTATCCAAGCTTCAAGTTCTCATTGTCTGTAACTAATATCACTCTGGTAAAATTTGTCTATATTCCCGGAATACTGTACTCATTATTGAGAACTACTTACAGCAACACTGAGGAGTCAAATTATACACAATTTATATTTTTCTTTTCAGTTAAAAGGAATTTCTGATCCATGAATCTGAACAGTAACGTAATTCTTTTTTTAATTCGATTTTATTATGTTATGTTAGCCATCATTAGTTTTTGATGTAGTGTTCCGTGATTCATTGTTTGTGTGTAATACCCAGTGCTCCATGCAACACATGCCCTCCTTAATACCCATCACCCAGCTAACCCATCCCCCCACCCCCCTCTAAAACCCGCAGTTTATTTCTTAGAATTCATAGTCTCTCATGGTTCATCTCCCCTTTCAGTTGCCCCCCCCTTCATTTTTCCCTTCCTTCTCCTAATGTCCTCCAGGCTATTCCTTATGTTCCACAAATTAGTGAAACCATATGATAATGGACTTTCTCTGCTTGCCTTATTTCACTTAGCATAATCTCCTCCAGTCCCATCCATGTTGATGTAGAAGTTGGGCATTCATTGTTTCTGATGGCTGAGTAATATTCCATTGTATATATGGACCACATCTTCTTTATCCACTCATCTGTTAAAGGGCGTCTCGGCTCTTTCCACAATTTGGCTATTGTACACATTGCTGCTATGAACATTGGTGTGCATATGGCCCTTCTTTTCACTACATCTGTATCTTTGGAGTAAATATCCAGTAGTGCAATTGCTGGGTCATAGGGTAGCTCTATTTTTAATTTTTGGAGGAACCTCCACACTGTTTTCCAAAGTGGCTGTACCAACTTCCATTCCCACCAACAGTGTAAGAGGGTTCCCCTTTCTCCACAACCTCTCCAACATTTGTTGTTTCTTGCCTTGTCAATTTTTGCCATTCTAACTGGTGTAAGGTGGTATCTCAATGTGGTTTTGATTTGAATTTCCCTGATGGCTAAAAATTATGAACATTTTTTCATGTGTCTGTTAGCCATTTGTGTGTCTTCTTTGGGGAAGTGTCTATGTCTTCTGCCCATTTTTTTATTTGATTATTTGTTTTTTGGGTGTTGAGTTTGAGAAGTTCTTTATAGATCTTGGATATCAGTCCTCTGTAGTATCTTTCTCAGCACTTCCTGTCTTACTGTGTCTACATTATCATAACTTTTTGTTGGTTCTGTAGGCTTTGCTTTTAATATTTTTTTACACATTCCTTTATTTATTTATCCAAATATTTTGTTGTATCTCTCATGTCCCCAGGCTGGTGATTCGTTCTTGGAATGTCCTATGAAGAGGACTGACATTGGCCATCCGTCTTGTGATTTGCAAACTAGAAAAGACCTGAATTCTGTTGTGAGTTTTACAAAGGGAAGAGATAAGCTATTCTTTTTTTTCTTTTTATTTTATTACATTATGTTAATCACCATATATTACATCACTAGTTTTTAATGTAGTGTTCCATGATTCATTGTTTGCGTATAACACCCGGTGCTCCATTCAGTACGTGCCCTCTTTATTACCCATTACCAGACTAACCCATCCCCCCACCCCCCTCCCCTCTAGAACCCTCAGTTTGTTTCTCAGAGTCCACAGTCTCTCATGGTTCGTCTCCCCCTCTGATGTCCCCCCCTTCATTTTCCCTTCCTAATATCTTCTTCTTTTTTTATAACATATAATGTATTATTTGTTTCAGAGGTACAGGTCTGTGATTCAACAGTCTTACAAAATTCACAGTGCTCACCATAGCACATACCCTCCCCAATGTATATCACCCAGCCACCCCATCCCTCCCACTGCCCACTACTTCAGCAAACCTCAGTTTGTTTCCTGAGATTAAGAATTCTTCATATCAGTGAGATCATATGATATATGTCCTTCTTTAATTGACTTATTTCACTCAGCATAATACCCTCCAGTTCCATCTATGATGTTGCAAATGTCAAGATTTCATTCCATCTGATGGCTGCATAATATTCCATTGTATATGCATACCACATATTCTTTATCCATTCATCTGTCAGTGGACATCTTGGCCCTTTCCATAGTTTGGATATTGTGGACATTGCTGCTATAAACATCGGGGTGCAGGTATCCCTTCGGATCACTACATTTGTATCTTTGAGGTAAATACCCGGTGTAAATATGGTAGCTGTATTTTCAACTTTTTGAGGAACCTCCATACTGTTTTCCAGAGTGGTTGCACAAGCTTGCATTCCCACCAACAGTGTAGGAGGGTTCCCCTTTCTCCACATCCCCGCCAACATCTATCATTTCCTGACTTGTCAATTTTAGCCATTCTGACTGGTGTGAGGTGGTATCTCAATTGAGGTTTTAGTTTGGATTTCCCTGATGACGAGTGATGTTGAGCACTTTGTCATGTGTCTGTTGGTCATTTGGATGTCTTCTTTGGAAAAATGTCTGTTCATGTCTTTTGCCCATTTCTTGATTGGATCATTTGTTCTTTGGATGTTGAGTTTGATAAGTTCTTCATAGATTTTGGATACTAGCCCTTTATCTGATATGTCATTTGCAAATATCTTCCTCCATTCCGTTGGTTGTCTTTTGATTTTGTTGACTGCTTCTTTTGCTGTGCAAAAGCTTTTTATCTTGATGACCAATAGTTCATTTTTGCCCTTGCGTCCCTTGCCTTTGGCGATGTTTCTAGGAAGAAGTTCCTGTGGCTGAGGTGGAAGAGGTTGCTGCCTGTGTTCTCCTTTAGGATGTTGAAGGACTCCTGTCTCACACTGAGGTCTTTCAACCATTTTGAGTATATTTTTATGTGTGGTGTAAGGAAATGGTCCGGTTTCATTCTTCTGCATGTGGCTGTCCAATTTTCCCATCACTATTTGTTGAAGAGACTGTCTTTTTTCCATTGGACATTCTTTCCTGCTTTGTCGAAGATGAGTTGACCATAGAGTTGAGGGTCGATTTCTGGGCTCTCTATTCTGTTCCATTGATCTATGTGTCTGTTTTTGTGCCAGTACCATACTGTCTTGATGATTACAACTTTGTAATAGAACTTGAAGTCCAGAATTGTGATGTCACCAGCTTTGCTTTACTTTTTCAACATTCTTCTGGCTATTCAGGGTCTTTTCTGGTTCTACACAAATTTTAGGATTATTTGTTCCATTTCTTTGAAAAAGTGGATGTATTTTGATAGGGATTGCATTAAATGTGTAGATTGCTCTAGGTAGCATTGACATCTTCACAATATTTGTTCTTCCAATCCATGAGCATGGAAAGTTTTTCCATTTCTTTGTGCTTCCTCAATTTCTTTCATGAGTATTTTATAGTTTTCTGAGTACAGATTCTTTGCCTCTTTGGTTAGATTATTCCTAGGTATCTTATGGTTTTGGGTGCAAATGTAAATGGGATCAACTCCTTAATTTCTCTTTCTTCTGTCCTGTTGTTGGTGTATAGGAATGCCACTGATTTCTGTGCATTGATTTTATATCCTGCCACTTTACTGAATTCCTGTATGAGTTCTAGCACTTTTGGGGTGGAGTCTTTTGGGTTTTCCACATACAGTATCATATCATCTGCAAAGAGTGAAAGTTTGACTTCTTTGCCGATTCGGGTGCGTTTTCTTTCTTTTTGTTGTCTGATTGCTGTGGCTAGGACTTCTCGTATTATGTTGAATAGCAGTGGTGATAGTGGACATCCCTGCTGTGTTCCTGACCTTAGGGGGAGAGTGCTCAGTTTTTCCCCATTGAGAATGATATTCACTGTGGGTTTTTCATAGATGGATTTTATGATATTGAGGTTTGTACCCTCTATCCCTATACTCTGAAGAGTTTTGATCAAGAAAGGATGCTGTACTTTGTCAAATGCTTTTTCTGCATCTATATGGAGGATCATATGATTCTTGTTCTTTCTTTTATTAATGTATTATATCACATTGATTGATTTGTGGATGTTGAATCAACATGCAGCCCAGGAATAAATCCAACGTGCTCATAATGAATAATCCTTTTACTGTACTGTTGGATCCTATTGGCTAGTACTTTAGTGAGAATTTTTGCATCCGTGTTCATCAAGGATATTGGTCTGTAATTCTCCTTTTCGTTGGGGTCTTTGTCTGGTTTGGGGATCAAGGTAACAGTGGACGAATAAAACGAGTTAGGAAGTTTTCCTTCCATTTCTGTTTTTTGGAAGAGTTACAGAAGAGTAGGTATTAATTCTTCTTTAAATGTTTGGTAGAATTCCCCTGGGAAGACATCTGGCCCTGGACTTTTGTTTGTTGGGAGATTTTTGATGACTGCTTCAATTTCCTTAGTGGTTATAGGTCTGTTCAGGTTTTCTACTTCTTCCTGGTTCAGTTTTGGTAGTTGATACATCTCTAGGAATCCACCCATTTCTTCCAGGTTATCTAATTTGCTGGCATAGAGTTGCTCATAATATGTTCTTATAATTGTTTGTATTTCTTTGGTGTTGGTTGTGATCTCTCCTCTTTCATTCATGATTTTGTTGATTTGGGTCATTTCTCTTTTCTTTTGGATAAGTCTGGCCAGGGGTTTATCAATCTTATTAATTCTTTCAAAGAACCAGCTCCTGGTTTCATTCATCTATTCTACTGTTCTTTTGGTTTCTATTTTATTGATTTCTGCTCCGATCTTTATTATTTATCTTCTCCTGCTGGGCTTAGGCTTTATTTGCTGTTCTTTCTCCAGCTCCTTTAGGGGTAGGGTTAGGTTGTGTATTTGAGACCTTTCTTGTTTCTTAAGAAAGGCTTATATTGCTATATACTTTCCTCTTAGGACTGCCTTTGCTGCATCCTAAAGATTTTGAACAGTTGTGTTTTCATTTTCATTTGTTTCCATGAATTTTTTAAAATTCTTCTTTAATTTCCTGGTTGACCCATTCATTCTTTAGTAGGATGCTCTTTAGCCTCCATGTATTTGAGTTCTTTCCAACTTTCCTCTTGTGATTGAGTTCTAGTTTCAAAGCACTGTGTTCTGAAAATATGCAGGGATTCATCCCAATCTTTTGTTACTGGTTGAGACCTGATTTGTGACCTACGATGTGATCTAGTCTGGAAAATATTCCATAGGAACTAGAGAAGAAGGTGTATTCTATTGCTCTGGGATAGAATGTTCTGAATATATCTGTGAAGCCCTTTTGGTCCAGGGTGTCATTTAAAGTGTTTATTTCCATGTTGATCTTTTGCTTAGATGATCTGTCCATTTCAATGAGGGGCTGTTACAGTCCCCCACTATTATGGTGATTGTTGCTGATGTGTTTCTTTGTTTTTGTTATTAATTGTCTTCTATAATTGGCTGCTCCTATGTTAGGGGCATAGATATTTAAAATTGTTCAATCTTCTTGTTGGTTAGACCCTTTAAGTAGGATATAGTGTCCTTCCGCATCTCTTATTATAGTCTTTGGTTTAAAATCTATTTTGTCTGATAGAAGGTTTGCCACCCCAGCTTTCTTTTGGTGTCCACTAGCATGGTAAATCGTTTTCCACCCCCTCACTTTCAATCTGGGGGTGTCTTTGGGTCTAAAATGAATCTCTTGCAAATAGCTTATCAATGGGTCTTGTTTTTTTATCCAATCTGATAGCCTCTGTCTTTTATTTGGGGCATTTAGCCCATTTACATTCAGGGTAGCTATTGAAAGATATGAAATTAGTGCCATTGTATTGCCTGTAAGGTGACTGTTAGTGTATATTGTCTCTATTCCCTTCTGGTTTATGTTACTTTTGGGCTCTCTCTTTGCTTAGAGGACCCCTTTCAATATTTCTTGTACGGCTGGTTTCACGTTTGCCAATTCCTTTAGTTTATGTTGTCCTGGATGCTTTTTATCTCTCCTTCTATTTTCTTTTTTAAGATTTATTTATTTATTTATTTATTTATTTATTTATTGAGAGAGAGAGAATGGTAGAGAGAGAGCATGAGAGGGAAGAAGGTCAGAGGGAGAAGCAGACTCCCTGCTGAGCAGGGAGCCTGATGCGGGACTCGATCCTGGCACCCCAGAATCATGACCTGAGCCGAAGGCAGTCGCTCAACCAACTGAGCCACCCAGGCACCCTCCTTCTATTTTCAATGACAGCCTAACTGATATAGTATTCTTGGCTGCATAGTTTTCTCATTTTTGCTCTGAAGAATCATGCCAGTCCTTTCTGGCCTGCCAGATCTCTGTGGATAGGTCTGTTGCCAATCTAATATTTCTACCATTGTAGGTTACAAATCTCTTCTCCCAGGCTGCTTTTAGGATTTTCTCTTTATCTCTTAGACTCGTAAGTTTTACTATTAGATGTTGGTGTGTTGATCTATTTTTATTGATTTTGAGGGGGGGTCTCTGTGCCTCCTGGATTTTGATTCCTGTTTCTTTCCCCAAATTAGGAAAGTTCTCTGCTATAATTTGCTCCAATATACCTTCTGCCCATCTCTTTCTTTTTCTGGGATCCCAATTATTCTAATATCGTTTCGTCTTATGGTATCACTTATCTCTTGAATTCTGCCCTCGTGATCCTGTAGTTGTTTATCTCTCTTTTTCTTAGCTTCTTTATTTTCCATCATTTGGTCTTCTATATCACTAATTCTCTCTTCTGCCTCATTTATCCTAGCAGTTAGAGCCTCCATTTTTTATTGCACCTCATTAACAGCCTTTTTGATTTCGACTTGGTTAGATTTTAGGTATTTTATTTCTCCAGAAAGGGTTTCTCTGATATCTTCCATGCTTTATTCAAGCCCAGCTAGTATCTTTAAAATCATCATTCTGAACTCTAGTTCTGACATCTTAGTAATGTCCATATTGATTAGGTCCCGGGCAATTGGTACTGCCTCTTGTTCTTTTCTTTGAGGTGATTTTTTTCCATCTTGGTATTTTGTCCAGAGGAGAATCAATGAATGAGAAAACAAAATGCTAATAGGGTAACAATGTTCTCAGAAAAATATACACTAAACAAATCAGAAGAGTCCTCACACCAGGGGAACAGAAAGGGAAAGAAAGAAAAAAGAAAAAAAAAGAAGGGAAAAAAAGGAAAAGATTAAAAAAAAAGAATGTGATCAAATATGATCAGGCTGGTGCATAGATCAGTTCACACCCTAGATTTTGGGTGTATTTTTGTCTGTTAGAACAAAGTGTCTCCCAAATTTTTAAAGAAAGAAATACTTATATATGTACAAAATAAGAGTAAATACAATGAATGGTTGGAATTTGACTATAATGATGAAAATTATAAAAGATTGTATAAAAGGAATTGATAAGATAAGAAACTGGTTGAAAAAAGAAAGAAGAAGAATTAAAAAAAAAAAAGGAGAGAATGTGATCGGACAGGGGACTAGAACACAGCTATACACTAGAGATTTATGGTCTATTTTGGTCTGTTAGAAGAACCTGTATCCTAAAATATTAAAGAGAGAACAACTTACACATATATACAAAAAATGAGTTTAACTACTATGAAGGGATAGAATATGACTCTAAAAATGAAAAATAAAAAAGATTTTTTTTAAAAAAGGAATTGATAAGATGTTGGTTGAAAAAGGGAAAAAGAAAAAGAAAACAAAGAAAATTAAAAAAATTAACTTTGAAAGACTAAAGAATCAAGAAAAAAAAGCCATGGTTTCTATATGCTGTATTCCCCTAGTCTGGCATTCTGCCATTCTCATTGATTGTCAAACGGTCTTGGAGGGCTGTTCTTGCTGATCTTCTGGGGGAGGGGTCTGTTGCCGTGTTCTAAAATGTCTTTGCCGGAGGCAGAATTGCCCCGCCCTTGCCGGGGGGCCAGGCTAAGTAATCTGCTTGGGTTTTCTCTCAGGAGCTTTTGTTCCCTGCAAGCTTTCCCTACGGCTTTGGAGGATGAGAGTGAAAGTGGAAGCCTCCCAGTCTCCACCCCAGAGGAGCCGAGAACTCGAGGCTCTTCTCCTCAGTGCACCCCAGATAAAAGCAGTCAATCACTCCCATCTCCCCGGTCTCCGGCCTCACTCTGCTCACCCAGCCTGTGACCGAGCATTTCTATCTCTGGCACATGACCCTCTGTGGAGTCTCCAAACCCAGCAGATCCCTGCAGTGTGCTCCCAAGCCACTCCTCCTGTGGGAGGAAGGGGAGTCTCCCCGGATCTGTGGCTTGTTGGGTCCCTGCTGGAGGAGTTGTGGCCTGACTGTGCCGCGGATCACAGTTTATGGCAACCCCGAGCTGAGAGCCCGCACCTTGGCTATGTCTCTGCAACCGGCTTCCCTGCTCTGATACCTGGGAGCTCTGCTGCACTCAGACACCCCCGGTCTTTCTGTGACCCCGAGGGTCCTGAGACCACACTGTCCCAGTGAGGATTCCACTCCCCACTTTAGCCACTGGAGCAATGTCCCTCAGAAGAGCCGACTTCTAAAAGTTCTGATTTTGGGCTCCACTGTTCCATCACTTGCCAGAAGCAGCTGACGGAGGCCCCCTCCCCTGCTGTCTATCTTCCCGAATATTGCCTCGGATTCATTTCTCCGCAAGTCCTACCTTCCAGAAAGTGGTCACTTTTCTGTTCAGAGAGTTGCTGCTATTCTTTTCTTCAATCTCCTGTTGAGTTCGTATGTGTTCAGAATGGTTTGATCCCTGTCTAGCTGAATTCCTTGGACCAGATGAAATTTAGGTCTCCTATTCCTCCGCCATCTTGCTTCTATCCCACGATAAGCTGTTCTTGAGGTCTTGTTATAATGTGACCTAATCTAGTCCAGTAAAGAGAGAACTGATGGAGGAGGGACTTAGCCAGATCAATGGAGGAAGAAGAGAATTCCACAGTGACATCGGGTTTTGACAAGAACTGTCTGGAAGGAGAATTCTCTGTGCTTTGCATTCATCCATTTAGCTAGCTTCCACACCCATGCATTCTTTCACTTTTAGGAAGTTCAGATAGCAAATGAAAAGTGCACATATCCCACACAATATAATAAAAGAGATTACTTTTATTTCAATAAAATAAAAAAGACAAATGTGCATCCTTCACATTGTCACCACTTTAAAAAATAATACAAATATATCTCCTGATGGTAAGGTGAAGTTCAAGTCTATGAGGTGTAAGTGACTTTCCCCATTCGAGAAGTCACCAGGATAGGACCCTCGCCAACTGTTAAAATTCCCAAGACCTTGGTCAGGTTTGTGAGCCGTTCCTGATCATTTGGGTCCATAGCAAATGAAAGGTCTGAGAGGGCAAGAAAAGGAGCATGAGAGTAAATTACAAATGAGGGAGCTTTGGGCAACATTAACAAAGCTTACTGTACCACATTCATAATCTAGAAACACCCCTATCCAGCCCTGGGGTCTTTGGATGTAGTGGCGCAATGGTGGGGATGCAGAGAAGAGGCGGCAGATGTCATCCACTTGGATGCACAGAAGTAGAAAGATACCCTCAGAGTTGAGCAGCATACCATTGCGATTTATCCATGATTCCTTGCAAAGTCCTATAATCCAGTTACAAGAGTTTCCCACATCCACCTCCCAGTAATGTTTGCCAGAGGTGAAGGTCTGAGCTCCCCACAAAGGCATGTACTGTGGACTAGCTGGACTGTGGGGCATGTCTTGATAGTCGGGACTGCATTGCAAGTGTCTCAAGTCTTCAAAGAGAGCCACGTGATAATTGCTTATGTTATGGTCCAATGTAAGATACACTTCAGTAAAAAGAAAACAGTGAAGTCAAAGAACAGAGTTTAAAATTTCTGTGGACAAGTGCAGTAGTCTTCTGGCAAATGCCAAACAAGCATGTCTCTAAAACTAAATGAACCTTGTTTGTTTTGTTTCCTGAGAACACTCCCACCCCATGGCCAGTTTCAATGTACTTACCACTTAGTATCTCCTCATAAAATTCTGGAACATGTAACAGTTAGCTTTCATGACAGAGTCTATACTAACTGCTCCAGAACACTCCTTTATCACAAGTTACTATACAGAGTGTGTCACTGGAAATTCAGAGACACCAGCAAGGGCTCCTTGCCTATTTACAGAGCAAGTAAATGTTTATTCACAGAACTAGATGAAAGACAGTTTTGAGAATACAGAAACATGTAGGATGTCAGGCTCTGGTTTTATTTTCACTGCTCATTGAAAATTTAGGAGCCTGCTCATAGATGCCAAGTAAATACCAATATGGCCCTTCACTTGCTTAAGTCTTCTCATTAATCACATGACCTCACTGATATGAGGAATTCTTAATCTCAGGAAACAAACTGAGTGTTACTGGAGTGGTCGGGGGTGGGAGGGATGGGGTGGCTGGGTGATAGATATTGGGGAGGGTATGTGCTACGGTGAGCGCTGTGAATTGTGCAAGACTGTTGAATCACAGATCTGTACTTCTGAAACAAATAACGCAACATATTTTAAGAAAAAAGAAAAAGAAGAAGATAACAGAAGAGGAAGAAAAGGGGAGTATGTCAGAGGGGGAGACGAACCATGAGAGATGATGGACTCTGAAAAACAAACTGAGGGTTCTAGAGGGGAGGGGGGTAGGGGGATGGGTTAGCCTGGTGATGGGTATTGAGGAGGGCACGTTCTGCATGGAGCACTGGGTGTTATGAACAAACAATGAATCATGGAACACTGCACCAAAAACTAATGATGTAATATATGGTGATTAACATAACAATAAAAAATTTAAAAAAAAATCAACTAGCACAAAATAAAATAAATATAATAACAGTAATAAATGTATTATATATCATTTTAAAAATATGATATTGCTTCTTAGTTCTAAATAGTGATTACCTTGCTCAAACATGAGGACAAAACATGTAAACAAGAAAAGGTAAAATAACCTGTAAATCCATATTTGCCTTTTTTTTTTTAGAAGTGGTTTTTCTCTCTGAATTTCTAACTCGTACATTGTGGAATCCAAATCCAACTTAACCCATCCAAGGCCTGCTTCTGTCTGCCAGGCTCATCACCTACGTCTGTCCCTCTACACAAAGAATCATATGTACCATTTGTTTTCTGGTTGTACCTATTGTTTATAAAGATACTTTTATCCCTTTCTAAAAATCTTGTGATTTTTCACATACATTGCTTAAATTAAATTTTTAAATAAACATTTAAATAACAACTAAAGGTGCTTCTAAGAATCTGAACATCTACACATAACCATAGTTAACAACTACGAGTTGAAATACAATGAATTAATAATGGAGTTTTAATGCATGTGCTTTCAGTGTTTTAAACTCACTGTCAATTATCATAAGGAAACTGTCATATTCAATTGTTTTTGACTGACTTCAGATAGTTTTTACTTGTTAACTAACAATAAAATACAGTTAGTTATAAGGGTATTCATATTTACCTGCTTTCCTCTTATCTGAAAAGACTAAGAGCAATGAGAAGAGGTCCTCCAGGTGTATCTCCTCCTAGAGGAAATAGTGAGGTCTCACCAGGGTGCCCTCTCTCACCTCGGAAGTTGTTAAGCCTTTCGGACATCCCTGTGATGGTCCATGAGCTCAGCTGAGGGTTCACAGGCTGGGGAATGTGCAGCTGCATTATCTGACTCCTGCAAAGAAAAAGAACCACTTACTAACATGACCCAAGGTATCATAAGCAATCCCTTGGAGATGCTCCATCAGAATCCTCTCAGCTAGGTGCAAAGGGTGTGAATTCAACTCCACAAATCAAGGAATACTGCAGTTGTTTTTGTATTTTATAATTAGCTACCCTGCTCTTACCACTCCAATCTCAGTAAGATATATCACCTCACTCAAAATTTTATCTCTTTCCTACTTTCAGCTTCCCTAGGGGAGCCACATAGCCATTTTCTTTTAGGTCCCCAAATCCAATAGGTGCCAAAATTTTGGAACTTGCTGCCTGGTACATATGGAGCCTAAGCTCTGTAGGATGATCTTTCCTGGGGATTTTCCCTGTCCCCTCTTCTCACCATCCTTCCACCTGCTGCTTCTCTGAGCTTATTTGCCTTTCCCATAGAAGACCTGGAATAATCCTCAAATAATTAGGATTTTCAAAATTAGAGACAGGAAAAATAATTGTCTTTTGGCAACTTCTGCATTAAGCCTTGCAGCCGAAACCACATCCCTCTCAACCCTCACTTTCACCTAAGGGTGGTCAATATAAAACCTAGAAGTATTTAGGTAAGACTGCATTTATTTTTAAATGCAGACAGAAACTTGTCACAAAAAGGTGTGTGTCCATCTCAGCAGAAATAGCCTGACCACTGTCACCATAAACCAACTTGAATAGAAGGGCAAACTTACCTTTTCATGATATCTCCCAAATCCTGTGAAGAGAAAGAGAGGAAGGCTTAGCTTTGAGGTCAAGATATCTTTAGTCTAGTCTGAGGCTATGAGACTGGACTGGAAAATTCTATATCTCCACTTTTCTTTCTTGGGTAAAATCATTTGCTCTTTTCTTTATCCTTATAAAGATGAAACTCAGTCTTACATTTGCATACAGTCGGTAAAATCATGATAAAATTTAAAACAGAAGATGTTCTTAGAATAAACAATTGTCTCTGTTTGTTCTAATCTACGGAGAGATTCACAGAGGTTTCCCCAAAGTTCTTATGAGGGTATGTGGGCTCCAAATCTACAATTTCAAAATAGAAAGAATGGATATATCCCACATTTCTACGTATTGACAAGTCCAGATACAGAATCGAATGATCTATTCCTAAGCTGTTCTGTTGCCATTGGTTAGAAACTGAAAGTTTAGTAGAAGAATTGAGAAGGACTTTTTTTTTTTCTGGGTCTGTTCCATGAAATTTTCTACATAGTTTTGCTTCTGTATAAGGTGAATGTGACCCTGAGCCTCCAGGTTATACTGAAAGAACAAAGCCTGCCATCACAAAGTTAAAAGAGGCAGAATTTGGACTTCGGAAACAGGAAAATAATGGAGGTCCAAGGTGATACATACTTCAGTGAACAGAAATGATTTCTGAGCAGGCTGGTGTTCAACACCCTGACATCTTTCCTCAGTCCTTACCTGGAACAGGTCCACATCTGTTTCACAGCACATTTCCTTTAGCTCCTCATACATTTTTCTCAGGAGTTTCCCCATGTGACGCATTCTGCCTACATTTCTCCGGAGTTGATTAAAAATTATCTTGCCTTCAACTGCCAGGCTCTCTAAATGTTTTTGCTTTTCTTCCTGGAGATATTGGTATACCTTAGGATATTCAGCCCTGATCATCATCATCCGTAGATTTACAAAACCCTGAAATGACATAGGTTTAATTAGGTCATATATCTGAATGGTTTTATTCTTCTTTCATTATCTATGGTCTGTGAGCTATGTATAGTGTTCTTTTCTTAGTCTTTTTGGGCTGCTTTAACAAAAATTCCATAGACTGGGTAGCTAACAAACATAGAAATTAATTTCTCACCATTCTATATGCTGGGAAGCCTATGAGGGGTGCTGGCAGATTTGGTATCTGGTGAGAACCCACTTCCTACATAGCCATCTTTGCACTGTGTCCTCAAATAGCAAATGGGGCAAGGGACATTTCCAGGGCCTCTTTTAGAAGGACACTTGTCCCATTCCTGAGGACTCTGGCTTCATGATCTAATCGCTCAAAGCCCCCACTCTTATTATCATCACCTTGGGGGTTAGAATTTGAACACACAAATTATGATCTGAAGAAAATATTCAGATTATAGAAACACTACATACAGCTTTATGTCTTTCTCCTTCCACAAAGCCACATATTTGGTTTCTTTCTTACCTTTTCCCCTCATTCCTTTCCTTCTTTTTCATTTACGTATTTGCCTGCACCATTGCTTTCAACGACTTACCCTCAAACCTCCACGTTTTCATGTAAAAATAGAAAGTTGAGATCAATTTTTTATTGTTTCATATAATTCATAGTATCTAAATCATAATCCATTTTCTTCAATGCTCATACTCATAAACTGACTATCTGCTCTCTGCAAAAAGCAACAATTGACTTCCTCAGGCAAACAGAGGACATCACACATGATCTTTCTAAATTACCTTCATTTCCAAAACACTCTTGTTTCACCAGAGCCTGGCTCTGCCTGCCTCGGGACCACACCCACCTCCTCTTGACTGGTCCACCCTGTTTTGTCTCCATGGAGACATTATCATCTAGATTACAATCCTACATACTCATTCTTGCCTCTCCTCTGTCCCCTACATCTCTGTGTCTCTGTACCCCTTGTTCTGTGGGTCTGTCTCCAGTTCACTCTCTCATTCAGCCACTTTTTTTCACTCTCTCCCCTTCTTTTCACACAGCCTTTAAACATATGTGGATTTACCAAATCATTTTGTAAATATCAACATTAAACATTCTTGTTAAAATGACTTTATCTAGCTTCTATGCTAATACTTTTATTTGCCATAAAAACCAGACTTATTGACTGTATGTGATCAAACACACTGTGCCCATGGGTGTAAATTTGTTATTCATCCAAGCAATGACTCCTTGCTTCTGTTTCATACTCTTTCCCGAACTACACATTCCAACTTGCCAAGAACCTATTTTTACTAAATCCAAATAATATGATTCATTCTTATATTACTTCACCCTCTTTCCACATTTGACATTATTTCCTACTCATATCTTTTACTAATCCCTTCTGTCTCCTGCTCCAAAAAGCTCTGTTCTCAGAGAGGTGCTCATCCCCCATCTCCTCCATCCCTGACCAGCTCCTTCAGATCTCTGCCCAGAAGTAACCTTGGCCATGGGTCTTCCATCACCAGCATACATTCCCCGAGCACACACTCTTTATACCCATTTTTCATTTTACCCAAGCACTTCATAAATGTGATATATCATAAATTTTACTTTTTAAATTTTTGGATCAAGTTCTTTTACTGGTTATAAACTCCTGAGGTCAGTGATTTTTTTCTTTTTTTGCCCATTCCTGTATCTCTTTGTTGGCCTAGAACAGTGAGCAACACATCACAGGTCCTTATATGAATGAATGATTCATTAGAAATCCATCCTAGGGGTGCCTGGGTGGCTCAGTCAGCTGAGCTTGGGACTCTTGATTTTGGCTCAGGTCATGATCTCAGAGTTATGAGATCAAGCCCTGTCTCAGGCTCTGTGCTCAGTATGAAGTCTGCTTGAGATTCTCTCTCTCCCTTTGTCCTTCCCTACCACTCTCCACCCCTGCTAATGTGCTCTCTCTAAAATAAATAAATCTTTTTTAAAAAAATAAAAGAAATCCATCTTAAATGATCAACATAATGTTCTTATTCCCCTTTGGCATTCTTATAGCAACATGTATAGATAAGTGTTTAACGAATTTTTATTCTCTAATATTGCCTTTTTATATGTCTCCTTCAATATTGCTTGAGTTCTTTGAAAAGAAAGGTGTAGTTTTCTTCTTCAGATTCAGATTCTCAGTTCCTCTTCATGAATCAACAAATGACACAATCCAAAATCCTTAGTTAGGCATTTGTATTCTTGACCTGGACATAATGACATTTCTAGCCACACCTCTCATTACCATCTGTCTCGTAAAACATGCACTAAACAGTAGAAGCAGCGAGCAGGTCTCAAACAATTTCATGGGTTGTCTGGTTTGTTTCATCTTTACTTTTCTTGTCCCTCATATCTCTCTGCCATCAATACCCAGGAAATTACAAATTCTACTATATGCAAGCATCACATTGATTTTTACTTGTTTGAGAAGCTTTTCTTAACATTCAAAGATTGCTAACTTCCTACAGAACTCTGTATTTACCTTCATCCCCATGATCATTGCATTCTGTCTTGGGATAGTGCATTTTCTTATCCCTGATGATGTATTAGTGGTAGATATTGTTTTATCCAGACAATGTAGTTCTTTTTCTGATTACCTGCTCAAGGGACATTATGATTTAATTTAAGTTCTTCCACTGTCAGTTACCATGGTATCTGTCCCAAGCTGGTTCCAAGGAAAACAGGGCCTACTGCTTACCTGCCATACTCTAAATAAGTTGTATTCTTTGTTTAGATTTTTCTGATTTTTCTGTCTGCTTTTCCAAATAGACTTCATTTGCACCAGAAGTTTCTCCTGTAAAAGAACTACAAATTTGAGCACTAGAAAAACAAATATAGCACATTTCAAATACCTCAAAAAGTGATAAGGGGATAGGCATGAGAAAAATAAAAAGCAAAGAAAGCAGATACCTCAGTGATTTTCCCTGGGAACACTAAGAGTGAAATCTGGGAGATTGACCCAAAATAGAGTTCCTGAATTTGGAAAACGCAATCCATTATCTGAGGAATCTAGTACTCACATTATATATAACATGGACAGTTTTCAGAAGTGAACACTGATTCATATTTAATTTTGAAATAATGGCCATCACTTTTCCTATGGCCTGATTAGAATACATTGTTTCTAAATCTGCTATCACTGGAAGACGCTCATTTTCATCATGGCAGAAGTAGTCAGTGACTGCCACTGCCTCTAGAGATTACCCACCCTGTTACACTGAAATACCAACACCCCCTTCAACTCAGCATCATTCCTCTCCCTCATCCCAACAGAATTTAAACTTTAGGGGAGCAAAGAGGTTTGTTTAATTTCTTCAGGGTTGTATAAAGTTTTCAGAACAGTGCCTGGCACATGGTATTCTGAAAACTATTTGCTTGAGGATTAAGAGAAGAAAAATAAAAATCAACAATTTTTGCTCATTGCCTGATAAGACACAGAACATTTCACAGTGGCAGTACTTACCCTGCACTGCTCAGCAGCCTGCGATATTGGTGTGTGTCTGTGAATGGCATGCCTTTGGGAATTGGCACAGTGCAAGCACAGTGGGCTCTTGTCAGTTGGACAGAAGAGGTCCTTTACTACTAGGTGTACCCTACAGACTTGCTTGGCAGAGTTCGGTAACTGGCAGGCAACTGATTCTTTGGAAGCATGAACTTGTTTTGCAGCAAAAATAATGCTTTTGAAGTCTATCTGTGGAGATACTGCCCTGCACACAGGGCAGCGAGGAGGATGCTGAGCATCTTCCCACAAGAGGCAGAGACAAGGAGTACAAAAGTTGTGCCCACAGGTAAGGGTGAAAGGGTCTGTGAAATAGTCTTTGCAGATGTAGCAGATAAGCTCACTGGGAACATTCTGCACAAAAGTAGAATCCATGTTTCTGAGGAAATAAAAGGAAAGGGAAAGTGAATTGAGTTAAGCCTTCTCTCACTAATACACACATGCACAACTGCAGCATAGGTGGTGCTGAGAATAAGATGGTGAGGCAGAAGGAGAGTCCTCCAGACTGATAGCCTGCACACATGTTTTCCAGCCATGCCCTGTAGCCTTGCTTCTCAGTTCCCATTAGAAATTCAGGATTTGTCAACCATGTTGTCTCCTTTACAAAGACAAATACATCAGAGGTTCTGGCTCAACCCTAGCCATAGGCAGGGGGCCATATTTTGTCCAAAATTATCACATTTTTCCTTTATTTTCCTCTCTCTATGCTATGGCTAGCATAAGGCATGTG
This sequence comes from Zalophus californianus, assembly GCF_009762305.2. Lineage (NCBI taxonomy): Eukaryota > Metazoa > Chordata > Mammalia > Carnivora > Otariidae > Zalophus > Zalophus californianus. The sequence continues at coordinate 42,402,697 of NC_045605.1, forward strand.
TTCCCCTTCTGACCAGTGGAATAGGAAAGAAAGACTCCTAGGAGAGTCTATAAAAATATTTCTTGCTCTAGAAGAAACATGGAAGAAAAATCTGGGTTTGTTGTTGTTGTTGTTTCTGGACATTATTTGTATACAGTGCCCATTTACATAGCCATTTTATGGTCTCAAAGCCTAAGGATAACAGCCAATACTCTGAGGCTAACAAGGGGATGGAAAAAACCTTCTGGATTTTCAAGAATGCCATTAAACACTACTTATCTTTTCTGGATATACCTAAAAGGAAAGGTAGAAAATAACCACTTTAGAGACACCATAACACTAACTGAATCAAGCAAGAATCATCAATAGATGTTAAAATAACTAAGATAAAACCTTTTGGGAAGAGAGTACTCATATACCAACAAATTTATACCCCACATATTAGTTCCTAAATGCAAAAGAGAAAAAAGTACCTTTACATGGTAAATATTTAGCCGACACATAAACCAAGTAACCAAACTGTGGCCATGGATCTCATACATTCATAGATGTAGACCACTTACGGACACAAGAGCACATCTGTAGCATCCCTCCCAGAAACATTTAATCTGCAAGTAACCATGGAAGAGTGTTAGACAAATACATTTAGGAGACATTATGTAAAACAATAATCCTAGGCTATTCAAATAATCTTAGATTCTTAGGAGAAAATGGTTTAAAATGATTATACATGGGGGCACCTGGGTTGCTCAGTTGGTTAAGCGACTGCCTTCAGCTCAGGTCATGATCCTGGACTCCCGGGATCGAGTCCCACATCGGGCTCCCTGCTCAGCAGGGAGTCTGCTTCTCCCTCTGACCCTCTTCCCTCTCGTGCTCTCTATTTCTCATTCTCTCTCTCTCTCAAATAAATAAATAAAATCTTAAAAAAATAAAATGATTATACATGATAGGTGAGTAAAATATGAAAATTCACTAGAATGGGCCATCCTTGACCTCCTCCAGATTGAAAAAATTAACCACCAATGGGGACATTTGGGGGACATGTAGGGACATAATAAAGATAATGGGGTCTTCCCATTTCAGTTCAGAAATGTGGAAAGCTGGAAAGATTGTTGCTGCCCTCCTAGTGAAAGAAAAATTCTAGACAAACTAAACATTAGTGATTTGTGTTGAAACCATTAGAGAATTGAGGTAGCAAGTCAAACAACTAAGAGAGATTCTTCATAGAAGCAGGCACAAGCAAAGAGGAAAAAAGGACCTGTGCATGTTTATCTGGAACAGATTCTACTAGAGGCCATATAAATTGATATAAAGATAAAGTCATTTTAATTATCCACTAAAAACCAAACGTGAGTGAAAATAAGTGTGCAAAGGCCCTCAGGATCATAAATGTGATTCATCTCCATTGGAGATGGAGAGATGAAAGAGATAGAGTCTCTTTGGGAAACAGCACAAAGAGAGGACTCAGAGCCAAACCAAGAAGTAAAACAGAATATCTTTAAAGTAGTGCTTCTCAACTGAGGGCTACCCCAAGTCAACCATGGTGGTACTCTTTAGAGACAGTTTTGGTAGTCACAATTTGAGGGATATTACTGGCATCTAGTGGGTAGAGGCCAGAGTTGCCTTTAAATACCCCACAGTGAACAGCACAAGAAAGAATTTACAACAAGGAGTTATCAAGACCAATTTGCTAACTGTGTGAGGTGTAGAAAACTTCTGCCAGAGTCACTGGAAGTCTCTGGAACCCATAGCATTAACATACTTTAACTTTGGTAACCATAGCAATAATAAACTTCAAACCTATGTCAAGTCCTGACTAGATTAACACAAATCCCCATAGTAAGGCCTAGCAGAAAAAAGTGTGTGCTTACCAAGAAACATGAAAAGGACTTATAGTATCTACTGTCATAGTACAGTATCTATTGTCATATATAATGTCAGGTATTTAACAAAAACATTACATTAAGGCATATCAAAAGGCATTAAAAAAAACAACGTGAACTGACAAAGTACTCATCACAGCCAGACTTAGATACAAAACAGATGTTAGAGCTTTCAGACAAGGACTTTAGAATAACTATGATCAGTATGCTAAAGGCTTTGATGAAAAATGTCAACAACATGCAAGATACATGAATAATTTCAGGAGAGATGAAAACTAGGACAGACTCAGATAAACTAGAAATAAAATCTACAGAAAATGTCATTGTTGTGCTTCATAGTACATGTGATATAGCCAAGGAAAGTCAGTGACCACAAAAATAGGTCAATACAAAACACAATCCAAACACAAAGAGGAAAAACAAAGAGTGGAAAATAAAAAGAGAATAGAGCATCAAAAAGCAATAAGGCAACATTAGATGATATAACATGTGTGTAGTTGGATTCCCAGAAAGAAAACAAAGAGAACAGGGCAGAAGAAACATCTGAAGAAATAATTTTAGAAAATTTTCCAAAATTAGTGATATAGACCAAAAAAGGAGTCATGATATCCAGAAAATATCAAACAGAAAAAAATATAAAACAAACAAATGAACCAACAGAACCCCCAACACCTTGGCAAGTCATATTCAAACTGAATGAAAACAATAAAAAGGAGAAAGTCTTGAAGACAGCCATAGTAATGGGGGCGGGAGAAAGATTATATACAGAGGAATAAAGATAAGAATTATACCAATAAGCTTGCCAGAAACTATGCAACTAAGAAGACAATGGGTGATATTTTTAAAGCATTGAAAGAAAACAACTATCAACACGCAATTCTATATCTACTGAAAATATCCTTCAAAAGTAGGAGATATTTTAATTTTCCAAAGAAAGAAAAACTAAGGGAATCAGTATCAGCCAATCAATGTACAAAAATACACGTACAAAGTTGTACAAAGTTCTTCAGAGGAAAGGATGTCATGCTGGGAGGAAACTTGAATCTACACAAAGAAATGAATGACATTAGAAATAAAATAAATAGATGAAATGTGAGGTATTTTAATATTTTTAATAATAACTATTTAAAACAAGATAGTCAAAATGTACCATATGTACATTTTGTTTATGACATATGTAAAAGTGAAATGATGACAATGACACAAGACATAGGAAAGCGGAATTGGGACTATGATCACGTCCTGACATCACATGTAAAGAGGTAGAGTATTACTGATGGTGGACAAAATTACTTAAGGAGGTCTATAGGAATGCCTTGGAGATATTGCAGGTTTGGATCTGAAAAACTGCCATAAAACAAATATTGCAATAAAGCAAGTCAAATGAATTTTTTGGTTCCCCCACACATACGAAAGCTAGATTTACATTCTACCATAGTCTACTAAGTGTGCAATAGCCTTATGTCTAAAAAAAGTGTACACTTTAATTAAAGATTACTTTATTGCTAAAAAATGCCAACCATCAGCTAAGCTTTCAGTGAGTCATAATCTCTGATCACAAATCACCATAACAAATATAATAATAATGATAAAGTTAGAAACATTGTGAGAATGACTAAAACGTGACACACAGACATGAAGTGAGCAGATGCTATTGGAAAAATGGTGCTGATGGACTTGCTGGACAAAAAGCTGCCACAAACCTTCAATTTGTAAAAATCTTAGTATCTGTGCTGTGCAATAAAATCAGGTATGCTTGTATTTTAAACTGTAAGGCAGACACTAAAAATAATTAAAAGAGAGGTATAAATAATGAGTGAGTCACCTGAAGAAATAAAATGAAACTTGAAAAGTACAGGCAGGCATAGACTTCCAGTTTCTGGTGCAACATGTGAGAAGCTCAGAAATCACACTGTGTCCCAACAAGTAAAAAGCTGAAAAACTGAAAATCAACAACTCTTCTTAGATCCATTAGAGAAGTGAGGTCACAGGGCAAAAGGCTGCTCCCCCCAATTGGAGAAAGTCACATAGGCAGATACAGATAATCTCAGTTTACCAGAGCAAAAACTCACCAGCATGTCAATGGGACATGGTGCTGAGGTAGGAAAACCTACACAACAATTGATGAATGGCTAGAGGCTCAGTGTGCACAAGTCTGAGAGTTAAAAACTCTAGGGGGACCCACTCATAGGAAGGACCCACACTTTTGTGAGTTTTACCTCTAGGAACTTAACCAGATCCTCACAGTGAATATTGGGGAAAAAAACTGCTGCTGCTTAGGCAGGGGGAGGGAAAAAGGAACCATTTTGAAGTATGTCAGAGCATTCTGTTCTTCTTAAGGAGGACTGTCCTCCTTAAAAGGAGAAACCATTTAACCAGAGCCAATCTCCGTGGGAGAAGGGATGACCCAAGTCCAGCCACCTCTAGATATCAATCTGTTTCAAGCAAAGAGTGGAGAACTGAGAAACACTGCTGACCTCTACAGCCCAGGGACACAGGATCACTAAAAGCCTGACTTATTCAGAATACTACAGAATGCCTCCTCTCCCCACCCCTTTACTAGCACATTACTAAAGTCCTACTTATTGCAATTATTTTTATCTAGTATATCACCTCAGCCTTTCATCAAGAAATTACAAGGCATACTAACTAGCAAAAAACAGTTGAAGAGATTGAAGAGGCATTGGTATCAGAGTCAGATATCACAAGAATGGTGGAAATACCAGATGAGAAATTTAGATTTTAAAACCTATGATTAATATGCTAAGGGCTTTAATGGAAACAGTAGACAATATACAAGAACAGATAATGAAGCAGGGAGACAAAATTGCTAAGAAAATATTTCTAAGAATGTTAGAGATGAAAATAATGTAACATAAGTGAAGAATGCCTTTGATGGGCTCATTAGTATACTAGACATTCTTGAGGAATTGGAGCTTGAGGACATATCTATAGAAATACCTAAATTTAAAAGCTAGGAGAAAAAGGAAAGCAATAAAGCCCAATAATATCCACTAACTGTGGGACAACTCCAAAAAGCATAACATACCTGTAATGGGACTCTACCAGAAGGAGAAGAAAGAAAGGAACAAACAATATTTGAAATAATACTGATTGAGAATTTTCCAAAATTAATGTTAGGCACCAAACCACACATCAGGAAGCTCAGAGAACATCAAGCAGAATAAATGCCCAAATGTAATTATTTAAACTTAAAAAAATCAAATATAAAGAATAAATCTTGAAAGCAGTCAGGGGGGAGAAAATGTCTTACTGACATAGAATCAAAGTATATCTGACTTTTCTTCAGGAACCATGAAGGCAAGAAGAGAGTAGAGTGAAATATTTAAAACACTGAGAGAAAATAAACACAAACCTAGAAATATGTGTACTCCCCAATTATTCCTTTCTCAGATTAAAATAAAAAAAGAAAGAAAGAGGGGCCCCTGGGTGGCTTAGTTGGTTAAGCATCTGCCTTCTGCTCAGGTCATGATCTCAGAGTCCTGAGATTGAGCCCCAGGTCAGGCTCTCCCTCTGCCCCCCCACCCACTGGTTTGTGCTCACACACACACACACACACACACACACACACACACACACACACAAGCACATGCACAGGCACACACATGCACATGCACACACACACACACACACACACACACAAATTTCTCTCTCTCTCTCTTTCTCTCTCAAATAAATAAAATCTTTAAAAAAAGGAAAGAATGAAAACAAACTAGGGGAACATATTGCCAGGATCCCCACCTTGTGAGAAATGTTAAAAAGTTCTTTTAGACAGATGGAAGGTGAAATAAATCAGAAACTAAGGTCTGTGTAAAGAAAAGAAACTCAATAATAAGAAAACAATTTAAAAATGGGCAAAACATCTGACAGACACATCCCTACAGAAGATATGTGTATGGCAGATAAGATGTTCAACATTGTATATCATTAGGGAATTGCAAATTAAAACAATGGGCCAAACCTGGAATACTGACAACATCAAATGTTGATAAAGATGTGGAGCAACAGGAACTCTCATTCACTGATGTTGGAAATGCAAAATGGTATAGGCAGTTTGGAAGAGTTTGGCAGTTTCTTACAAAACCAAACATACTCTTCTAATAATTGTGCTCCTTGGTATTTACCCAAATAAATAAAAAAACTTATGTCCACACATAACTGCACATGTTTATAGCAGCTTTATTAATAACTGCCAAAACTTGGAAGCAATCAAGATGTCCTTAGGTAGGTGAATGGATAAATAAACTTTGGGACATCCAGACAGTGGAATAGTACTCAACATTGAAAAGAAGCGAGCTGTCAATCTATTAAAAGATAAGGAGAGAACTTAAATGCATATTACTAAGTGAAGGAAGCCACTGTGAAAAAAACTACATGGGACTCCTGAGTGGCTCAGTTGGTTGAGCGTCTGCCTTTGGCTCAGGTCATGATCCCAGGGTCCTGGGATTGAGTTCCACATCGGGCTCCTTGATCAACAAGGAGCCTGCTTCTCCCTCTGTCTGCAGCTCCCCCTGCTTGTGCTTGCTCTCTCTCTCTCTCTGGCAAATGAATAAATACAATCTTAAAAAAAGAAAATAAAAGAAAAAACTATATACTACATGAATTCAACTATATGCCATTCTGGGAAAGGCCAAACTATGGGGACAGCAAGAAAAAAAATCAGTGGTTTCCAGAGGTTGTGGTGAGGAAGTGATGAATAGGTGAAATACAGAGGATTTCTAGGGCGGTAATACTATGCTGTATGATAGTACAATAGGGGGTACATGTCATTATATATTTGTTATAACCCATAGAATGTACAACACTAAGAGTGACTCCTAATGTAAATTGCAGACTTTGGGTGTTAATGATGTGTCCAAATAGATTAATCAACTGTAACAAATGTGCCACTCTGGCTGGGCTGTCTATAGTAGAAAAGATTATAAGTGTGTGGTATACAGGAACTCTTTGTACTTTCTCCTGAATTTATTTTGTGAACTTAAAACTGCTCTGAAAATAGTTTATTTTAAAAAATGAAAAAAAGTGGAAATTTGATCTCTTCTAAAGAGATCTCTTAAAATGTCCATTTAATTTGCTCAGCATAATATTCTCTAACTGCATCCATGTAACCAACTGGAATTAAAAAAAGAACTTAAAAAAATATGTCCACTTAATCTCAAGAAGGCAGAAAAGAGTAAGTGGGAAAAAGAAAAATGGAAAACAGGCGTCCAATGTTACACTTTAATTTAATTATGTCAATAACTATGATAAATATGAATGCTTTCAACTCACCAGTTAAAAAACAGAGACTGTCAGTATGCATAAAACATAATCTGAAATTTTGTGCAGTCTATAATAAACCTACTTTAAGTGTAAAGGCCTAGGTTGAAAGTAAAAGGATAAGAACAATACACATGTACACTAACCTAAAGAAAGCTAGAGTAGCTCTGTTAATTTTAAAGAAGACATAGGAACAAGGAAGAAAATTTAGGATTAAGAAGGCATCACACAATGATATAGAGGTCAATTACCTAAGAATACATAAAAATCCTAAGTGTGTATGCATGAAACAAAAGAATTTCATAATGCATGAAGTAAAATCTGATATACACAAAAAGAGAAAAAGAGAAATTCACTAATATCTTTGGAGATTTCTACACTCCTCTTTCAGTAATTAATAAAATAAGCAGGAAGAAAATTATAAGGATATAGACACCCTGAAGAGCACTATCAATTGACTGGGCTTAACTAATATTTATAAATCATTCCACCCAACGACACAGACTACATATTTTTACCAAATGTACATGAAACATTAATCAAGATAGATCATATTCTGGGCCATAAAACAAAGTCTTACATGTTTAAAATAATAGAAATCTTACAATGTATGTTCTTAGACCAAAATGGGAATTAGCTAAATAAAAGATATCAGGAGAATCTCAAGACACTGGAAATAAAAAAAAAAAAGCATAATAATCCATTGGTCAAAGGAAGAATCACAAGAGAAATTTTAAAATATGTTAACCTCAATGAAAAAGGTGATATAACATGTCAAAATTTTCAAATGCAGCTGAATTAGCCCTTAGTGGAAAAATTATAGCATTAAATGCACATATAAGGAGAAAGGAAAGATCTAAAACCAATAATGTAAGATTCAACTTAAACTAGAGAAATAAAAGCAGGTTATACATAGAGCAAAACAGAAAGGAGAAACTAATAAAAATTACAGCAGAAATGAGTGAAGTTGAAAACAGAAAGACAATTGAGAAAACAACTGAATCCAAAATTAAAGGAAAAACTGTACAAGGAAGCATATTCCTAAATGCCCCCTTGAACATAAAGGCAAAAATCCTTAACAAAATATTTGTAAAAAAATATCCAACAATATTTTAAAAGGTAATATAGCATGACAAAGTTTGTTTATTCAAGAAAACATGAGGGTGCTTCAACATTTCAAGTATAATCCATGTAAACTACCTTATTAAATTGCTAAAGAAGAAAAACCATATTATATCAATATAAGCAGAAAAAAAACCACTCAACAAAGTACAATATCCATTCATAATAAAAAGTCTCAGCAACCAAAAAAGAAAACAGTTTTCTTGACTCAATAAAGGGTTTCTATGAAAAAACTAAAGCTGAGAACATTCTTAAAAGGAGAATTCAAATTATTCTCTTTTAATTTCAGGATGATAATAGATGTCTTCTCTCACCACTTCTATTTAACATTGTAGTAGAAGTACTAGGTAGTGTAGCAAAACAAGAAAAAACAAAAAAGACAAACATTGGACGTGTTGTGGGATCCCAGACCAGGTGGACAGTGGGTGGAATGGAGGCAACCTTGGAGCAGCACTTGGAGGACACAATGAAGAATCCTTCCATTGCTGGAGTCTTGCACACAGATTCACAAGGGCTTAATTTGGGCTGCTGTGAGACCCTGTCAGATGAGCATGCTAGAATCATATCTGTTCTAGACTTGAAAGCAACAAGCTAACCTCAGACCCCAGATACTCCTGTGGTGTGTCTAGAATCAGATAATGGGAGCATTATGATCCAGAAACATGACAGCATCACAGTGGCAGTGTGCAAAATGGCCTCTTAACATGTCATATCAGTTCTCCAGAAGCCTGATATTGGAGCTCCATCCTACCTATGCTAATTATCTTGTAGAACTATTAAAGTTCCAGTAGGTAGGCCATTCATTTGGCGTACATTGGGCACTTTTCTATTAATTTTAGAGTAATCTTCTTTTTGACACTCAAAAGATTGAGTTATCAAAATATTAGTAAGAAAGGATCATGTTTTGAAGTAGCAAGTCCAAGTCACTTTGTGTATAGAATTTTCTTATGTTCAATAAATCTGGTTGGAAGGGAAAAAAGAAAAACATTGGGAACGAAGAAATGAAATGTATATGTTTACAGAAGACATGATTGTGAGTGTAGAAAATCCCAAAGACTTTACTAAAAAAAATCCTGGAATTAATGAATGAGTTTAGCAAGGTCACAGGACAAAAGGTCAATATATAAAAGTCATCTTGATTCGTACATATTTGCAATGAAAAAGTTGTGTCTGAATTTTTTTAAAATCCCACACATATAGTTTCAAAATTTGTATTTGAAAATTCTAAAAAGCCCACATTTACAAAAACTTCAAGAAATTAACTTGATTCATAAATTCTAGAGATCCGATGTACAACATTGTTACCAATACTGTATTGTATACTTAAAAATGTGTTTAAATGGTACATTTCATGTTAAGAGTTCTTACCAGAATAAAAAAGTCAAAAACAAAAACAAAGGTCAAAAGAAACTTTCACAGATGATGGCTGGACAGGTTCATTATCATGATTTTGTTGAAGGCTTCATATGTGTACCTATGTTGAAAATTTCCAAATTGTGCATTTTTAGTTATGTGCAGGTTACTGTATGTCAAACATATCACAGTAAAATTGTTAAATTCTTTCTTTTTATTTATTCCAGTGAATATTAGTGTAATATTAGTTTCAGATGTACTATTTAGTGATTCAACATTTCCATACAACACCCGGTGCTCAGCACAATAAGTGCACTACTTAATGCCTATCATCTACTTAATCAATTTTACAACCACCTCCCCTTTGATAACCACCAGTTTGTTCTCTATAGTTAAGGGTCTGTTTCTTGGTTTACCTCTCTCTCTTTTTTCCCCTTGCTCCTTTGTTTTGTTTCTTAAATCCCACATACGAGTGAAATCATATGCTATACACCATACACAAAAATAAATTCAAAACGGAATAAAGACATGTGAAACATGAAACCATTAAAATCCTAGAAGAGAACCCAGCAGTAAAGTCTTAAAAATTCTTAAAAGTTAACAATTTGGGGTGCCTGGGTGGCTCAGATGGTTAAGCATCTGCCTTTGGCTCAGGTCATGATCCCAGGGTCCTGGGATCGAGCCCCACATTGGGCTCCTGGCTCAGAGGGGAGCCTGCTTCTCCTTCTCCCTCTGCCTCTCTCCCTGCTCATGCTCTCTCTCTCTATCTCTGTGTCTCAAATGAATAAATAAAATCTTTAAAAAATTTTAAAAAGTTAACAATTTGACTTTCTCTGACTGATTTATTTCGCTAGTATAATACTCTCTATCTCCATCCATATCATTGCAAATGGTAAGATTTCATTCTTTTTTTATGGCTGAGCAATATTCCATTGTATATATATACCGCTTCTTCTTTATCCATTCATCAGGCATTGAACATTTGGGCTCTTTCCATAATTTGCCTATTGTTGATAATGCCACTATAAACATCATAGACTTGTACCTCTGAAACAAATAATACATTATATGTTAAAAGAAGAAGATGATAGCAGGAAGGGAAAAATGAAGGGGGGGAAGCAGAGTGGGAGAGGCTATGGACTCTGAGAAACAAACTGAGGGTTCTAGAGGGGAGGGTGGTGGGGGGATGGGTTAGCCTGGTGATGGGTATTAAAGAGGGCATGTACCGAAAGGAGCACTGGGTATCATACACAAACAATGAATCATGGAACACTACATCAAAAACTAATAATGTAATGTATGGTGATTAACATAACATAATAAAAATAAATAAATAAAATAAAATGCTCCACACAGTGCCCATGTGCATAGTAAGTTCTCAATAAAAAGAATTCCCATGGGGAAAAAAAAAAAGAAAGTAAATTAACTAGGTATAAACTTAACAAAATATGTACAGATCAGTACAGTGGAAGCTATAACACAATGATGAAAGGAATAAGATCCAAATAAATGGAGAAATAAATCATGTTCATAGAATAACAACTTATATAGTTATGACGACGATTTTCTCAATTTGATCTATAAATTCAGTGTACTCTCTAACAAAATTCTAGAAAATATTTTGTAGTTACAAACAAGCAGGCTCTAAAGGGTATTATAGTACACCAAAGCAAATAGAAGAGCCAAAACAATCCTAAAACAACAAAAAAAATCAGAATATTCACATTATTGGACTTCAAGACTTACTAGAATTGCACAGTAACCAAGACAATGTAATATTGACAAAAGGATAGACATATGGATCATCAGAGCCAGACAGAAGGTGGAGCAGAGACCTGCCCAGTCATGTCACCTGATTTTTCACCAAAGTGTAAAGGCACTTTGGTGGAGAAAGGACGACCTCAGATAAAACACCAAAAGCTCACTTCATGAAAGGAAAATTGTTAAATTTGACTTTTGCTCTCTGAAAGATAACATTATAAGAATACAAACCAAGCCACATTCCATGAGAAAATATTTGTAGTCAAATAACTGATAAATTTATATTCAGAAGATACACAAAAACATTTAAACTCAAAAATAAGAAAGCAAACAATCCAATTTTTTAAATGGGCAAAAGATAGACATTTCACCAAAGCAGATATCTGGATGGCAAATAAACATGGAATTACTGTGAATCATTAGTCATCAGAGACATTGGAATTAAAACCATAATTACATACTACTATATATCTAGTACAATGGCTAAAATAAAATAAAATAAAACTGACATCACCAGATGCTGGTGGGGATGCAGAGCAAGAGGAACTCTCATTTAGTGCTGGTGGGAATGAATAGCACCGATTACTTTGAAATACAATTTCTCATTTCTCTCTTTCTCTATCTTTCATAAAGTTAAACAGACATCATATAACTCAGTATTTCATTTATAGGTATTTACCAAAAGGAAATGAAAACTTATGTTCACACAAATACCAGTATGTGGATGTTTATAAAGGTTTGTTCACAATCAAAACACCAGGAAGAAAACACAATGTCCTTCAGCAGGTAAATGGATAAACAATATGTGGTACATCCATAAAAGAAAATGCTATTCGGTGATAACAAGGAATGAGTTACTCATGTACATAACAACATGGATGAATATTAAATGTATTTTGCTGAGTGAAAGGAGCCAGAACCAAAGGGATACATATTTTATGATGCCAGTAGGGGAAATCCTCAAAAAAGCTAAACTATAGGGATGAAAAAGAGAATATTGGTTTCTCAAGGTTATAGGAGTGGGGACTGGTTGACAACAAAGGGGACACACAGAGGAATTCTTAAAAGTAATGGAACCATTCTTCTCTTTTGGATAGGACTGGGCAATAGATTGATGCTTCTCTGCATTTCTCCAAAGCCATAGAATTCTACATCACCAAGAGTGATCTCTAATATATGCAAATTAACAAAGCCAAACAGGATATCCAAGGAACCTAGGATGGAATGCCAACTGCCACAAATGATCTTATTGTATTACAAATGAATGGCATGACCTCTTTGAGGGAGTGGGGGAAAGTAGATCTAGGTAAATTTGGAAAACAGTATTTTGATTGGAAATTGTAAAGTGAAGACAAAAAATAATTGTACATAAACACTAGACTCTAGTTTGTAAATTTGTTTCCCACAGTGATGTATATTAACATTTCTGAAGGAACTTTATATCCGTGTCAGGATTGAACATATAAATAAACAAAAGGTAGATAAAAAAAGCCCAGCTTTTCATGTCAGGGAAAGAAGTGACAAAGGATGGTGGAGGCTGGAATAACCATGGTGGTTCTCAGTAAGACTCTGCCATACACTATGATTTCATGTTTAGTTTAAGAAATATACAGATGGATAAAGAAATTATTATATTATAACATATATCTACATATAAATGGATTCATATATAGACATATATTTCCTAGTTCTATTTGCTGAGAGGATTGAAGCAGTAGCATACTAATAACAAACACATATGACCCGGGTCTTGGTTGGGTTAAATATCATTCTCCAATAAAAGGGACCAGAGCAACTTAGAGAAATGGCTGATTCTAGGACGTACGGAAGGAAAATACATAAGGAACCTTCAAAATTTCAGAGTACCAGCAGGTAAGGAAGGCATGGCTCAAAGAAAAATTGGAAGCCTGCCAAAAACATAAAGGAGACAACAACCTGAAAAGGTCTCCAATGGCCAAGGCTGGAATAATTTTAACAGGGAACATTTATTGCCTACATCCTCCTAGCTTCTGCTGTTTGCCAGCAATCTTTGGCCTTCCTCGGTACATAGACCCTTCACTCCAATCCTTGGTCTTCACATGGTTGACTTCCCTCTGTGAATGCCTGTCTCTGTGTCAAATTTTCCCTTTTTGTAGGGCTAGTGTAATGTGGGATAAGGAGTGACCTAATGACCTCTGCTTAATTTGATTTTTCTCTGCAAAGACCCTATTTCTAAATCAGATCACATTATGAGGTCCTGGGGCTAGGCTTTCAACATATCTACTTTCGAGGACACATTTCAACCCATAACAATCCCTCACTCAGGTGTCTCCTTTGTTAACATCTTATGTTATCATGGAGCACGTGTCAAAAACTAAAAAATTGGAGCAAGTAGGTGGAGGAGTAGGAGACCTAAATTTCGTCTGGTCCCAGGAATTCAGTTAGATGGGGATCAAACCATTCTGAACACCTACGAATTCAGGAGATCAAATAAAAGAATAGCAACAACTGTCTGAACAGAAAAGTGACACTTTCTGGATGGTAGGATGTGAGGAGAAGTGAATCCGAGGTGATATTTGGGAGGATAGACAGCAGGAGAGGGGGCCTCCATTGGCCACTTCTGGCAAGTGATAGAGCAGTGGACCACAAAATCAGAACTTTTACAAGTCAGCTCCGCTGAGGGACATCACTCCAGTGGCTAAAGCGGGGCAGGGGGTGGAAGCCTCGCTGGGACAGTGTGGTCTCAGGACCCTTGGGGTCACAGAAAGACTGGAGGTGCCTGAGTGTGGCAGAACTCCCAGGTATTGGAGCGGGGAAGCCAGCTGCAGAGATGGAACCCAGGCGCGGGCTCTCAGCTCGGGGTTGCCATAAACCATGATCCGCAGTGCAGTCAGGCCACTGCTCCTCTAGCAGGGACCCAACAAGCGGCAGATCTGGGGAAACTCCCCTTTCTCCCCTGGGGGGAGCAGCACAGGAGTGCACCACAGGGATCTGCTGGGTTTGGGACTCGACACGGGGTCGTGTGCCAGAGATAGAAATGCTCCGTCACAGGCCAGGTGAGCACGGAGTGCAGCTGAGACTGGAGAGACAGGAGTGATTGACTGCTTTTCTCTGGGGGCTCACTGAGAAGTGGGGCCCCAAGTTCTCGGGCTCCTCTGGGGCGGAGATTGGGAGCCATTTCACTCTCATCCTCCAAAGATGTATGGAAAGCTTGCAGGGAAAAGAGTTACCAAGGGCAAACCCGAGCAGATTACTTAGCACACTCCGGCAAGGGTGGGGCAATTCCACCTCCAGCAAAGACATTTGAGAACCATAGCAACAGGTTCCTCCCCCAGAAGATCATAAAGAACAGCCCGACAAGACCAAATTTACCAATCAATGAGAAAGGCAGAACTCCAGCACTAGGGGAATACTGCACATAGAATTTATGGCTTTTTCCCCATGATTCTTTAGTCTTTCAAAGTTAATTTTTTTTAACTTTTTCTTTTAGTTTTTGAATTTTCTTTTACCCCTTTTCACCAAAATCTCATCAATCCCTTTATTAAAAATATTATTTATTTTTCATTTTTAGAGTCATAGTCTATCCCTTCATAGTAGTTAACCTAAATTTTCGTATATATATATAAATTGTTCTCTCTTTAAAATTTTAGGATACAGTTTCTTCTAACAGACCAAAATATACCCTAAATCTCTAGTGTATGACTTTATTCTAGTCTCCTGCCTGATCACATTCTCTCCCTTTTCTTTTTTTTTAAATCCTCTTCTTTCTTTTTTCAACCAACTTCTTATCTGATTAATTTCTTTTATAAAATCTTTTATAATATTCATCTTTATACTCATATTCCATCCCGTCATTGTATTAAGCCTTATTTTTGTACATATATAAGTTTTCCTTTCTTTAAAATTTTGGGAGGCACTTTCTTCTAACAGACCAATATACACCCAAAATCTAGTGTGTGGCACTGATCTATGCACCAGCCAGATCATATTCGATCATATTCTGATTTTTTGTTTGTTTTTATTTTTTCCTTTTATTTTTTTCCTCCTTTTTCTTTCCTTCTCTTTCATTTCCCCCGGTTTGAGGGCTCTTCTGATTTGTTTAGTGTATATTTTTCTGGGGTTCTTGTTACCCTGTTAGCATTTTGTTCTCATTCATTCATTCTCCTCTGGACAAAATGACAGGACAAAAAAATCACCTCAAAAACAAGAACAAGAGGCAGTACCAACTGCCAGGGACCTAATCAATATGGACATTACTAAGATGTTGGAACTAGAGTTCAGAATGACAATTTTAAAGATACTAGCTAGGCTTGAAAAAAGCATGGAAGATATTAGAGAAGCCAATTGTGGAGAAATAAAAGAAGTAAAATCTAACCAAGTCGAAATCAAAAAGGCTGTTAATGAGGTGCAATTAAAAACTGGAGGCTCTAACTGCTAGGATAAATGAGGCAGAAGAGAGAATTAGTGATGTAGAAGACCAAATGATGGAAAATAGAGAAGCTGAGAAAAAGAGAGATAAACAACTACGGGATCACGAGGGCAGAATTCAAGAGATAAGTGATACCATAAGACGAAACAATATTAGAAAAATTGGGATCCCAGAAGAAGAAAGAGAGAGAGGGGAAGAAGGTATATTGGAGCAAATTATAGCAGACAATGTCCCTAATTTGGGGAAGGAAACAGGCATCAAAATCCAGAAGGCACAGAGAATCCCCCTCAAAATCCATAAAAATAGGTCAACACCCTGACATCTAATAGTAAAACTTATGAGTCTCAAGGACAAAGAGAAAATCCTGAAAGCAGCTCAGGAAAAGAGATCTATAACCTACAATGGTAGAAACATTAGATGGGCAACAGACTTACGCACAGGGACCTGGCAGGCCAGAAAGGACTGGCATGATAGCTTCAGAGCACTAAACGAGAAAAATATGCAGCCAAGAACACTATATCCAGCTAGGCTGTCATTGAAAATAGAAGAAGAGATCAAAAACTTCTAGGACAAACAAAAACGAAAGGAATTTGCAAACACAAAACCAGCCGCACAGGAAATATTGAAAGGGGTCCTCTAAGCAAAGAGAGAACCTACGAGCAGCATAGACCAAAAAGGAACACAGACAATATACAGTAACAGTCACCTTACAAGCAATACAATGGCACTAAATTCATATCATTCATAAGTTACCCTGAATGTAAATGGGCTAACTGTATCAATCAAAAAACACAGGGTATCAGAATAGATTAAAAAAAAAATGACCCATTGATAAGCTGTCTACATGAGACTCATTTTAGATACAAACACACCTCCAGATTGAAAGTGAGGGTGTGAAAACCATTTACCATGCTAATAGATACGAAAAGAAAGCTGGGGTGGCAATCCTTATATAAGACAAATTAGATTTTAAACCAAAGACTGTAATAAGAGATGAGGAGGGACACTATAACATACTTAAAGGGTCTAGCCAACAAGAAGATCGAACAATTGTAAATATCTATGCCCTTAACATGGGAGCAGCCAATTATAGAAGCCAGTTAATAACAAAAGAAAAGAAACACATCAACAAAAATAACCATAAGAGTGGGGGATTTTAACACCCCTTGTGAAATGGACAAATCTTCTAAGCAAAGGCGCAAAAAGAAATAAAGACTTTAAATGAAACACTGGGCCAAATGGACTTCACAGATATATTTAGAACATTCCATCCCAGAGTAACAGAAGACACCTTCTTCTCTAGTGCCCATGGAACATTTTCCAGAATAGATTGCATCCTAGGCCACAAATCAGGTCTCAAATGGTACCAAAAGATTGGGATCATTCCCTGCATATTTTCAGACCACAAAGCTTGAAACTAGAACTGAATCACAAGAGGATAGTTGGAAAGAACTCAAATACATGGAGGCTAAAGAGCATCCTCCTAAAGAATGAATGAGTCAAACAGGAAATTAAAGAAGCATTTGAAAATTCATGGAAACCAATGAAAATGAAAACACAACTGTTCAAAATCTTTGGGATACAGCAAAAGCAGGCCTAAGAGGAAAGTATATAGCAGTACAAGCCTTTCTCAAGAAACAAGAAAGGTCTCAAATACACAACCTAACCCTACACCTAAAGGAGCTGGAGAAAGAACAGCAAATAAAGCCTAAACCCAGCAGGAGAAGAGAAATAATAAAGATCGGAGCAGAAATCAATGAAATAGAAACCAAAAGAACAGTAGAACACATCCACGAAACTAGGAGCTGGTTCTTTGAAAGAATTAACAAGATTGATAAACCCCTGGCCAGACATATCAAAAAAAAAAAAAGATAAATGACCCAAATAAATAAAATCATGAATGAGAGAGGAGAGATCACAACCAACACCAAAGAAATACAAACAATTATGAGAACATATTTGAGCAACTCTATGCCAGCAAATTAGACAATCAGGAAGAAATGGATGCATTCCTAGAGATGTATCAACTACCAAAACTGAACCAGGAAGAAATAGAAAACCTGAACAGACCTATTACCACTAAGGAAATGGAAGGAGGAATCAAAAATCTCCCAACAAACAAAAGCCCAGGGCTAGATGGCTTCCCAGGGAAATTCTAAGAAACATTTAAAGAATTAAAACCTATTCTGAAACTGTTCCAAAAAATGGAAATGGAAGGAAAACTTCCAAACTCGTTTTATGAGACCATCATTACCTTGATCCCAAACCAGACAAAGATCCCATCCAAAAGGTTAATTACAGACCAATATCCTTGAGGAACATGGATGCAAAAATTCTCACCAAAATACTAGCCAATAGGACCCAACAGCACATTAAAAGGATTATTCACCACGACCAAGTGGGATTTATCCCTGGGCTGCAAGGTTGGTTCAACGTCCGCAAATCAATCAATGTGATACAATACATTAATAAAAGAAAGAACAAGAACCATACGATCCTCCCAATATGCGCAGAAAAAGCATTTGACAAAGTACAGTATCCTTTCTTGATCAAAACTCTTCAGAGTATAGGCATAGAGGGTACATACCTCAATATCATAAAAGCCATCTATGAAAAACTCACAGCAAATATCATTCTCAATGGGGAAAAACAGAGAGCTTTCCCCCTAAGGTCAGGAACACTGCAGGGATGTCCACAATTACCACTGTTATTCAAGATAGTACTAGAAGTCCTAGCCTCAGCAATCAGACAAGAAAAAAAAATAGAAGTCATCCGAATCAGCAAAGAAGAAGTCAAACTCTCACTCTTTGCAGATGATATGATATTTTATGTGGAAAACCCAAAAGCCTCCACCCCAACGCTGCTAGAACTCATACAGAAATTCAGTAAAGTGGCAGGATATAAAATCAATGCATAGAAATCAGTAGCCTTCCTATACACCAACAATAAGACATAAGAAAGAGAAATGAAGGAGTCGATCCCATTTACAATTGCACCCAAAACCATCAGATACCTAGGAATAAATTTAACCAAAGAGGCAAAGAATCTGTACTCAGAAATCTATAAAATACTCATGAAAGAAATTGAGGAAGACACAAAGAAATGGAAAAACGTTCCATGCTCATGGATCGGGAGAACAAATATTGTGAAGATGTCAATGCTACCTAGAGCAATCTACACATTCAATGCAATCCCCATCAAAATGCCATCCACTTTTTTCAAAGAAA
Source organism: Zalophus californianus (assembly GCF_009762305.2). Taxonomy (NCBI): domain Eukaryota; kingdom Metazoa; phylum Chordata; class Mammalia; order Carnivora; family Otariidae; genus Zalophus; species Zalophus californianus. The sequence goes on from NC_045605.1 coordinate 42,421,710, forward strand.
TGGAACAAATAATCCAAAAATTGGTATGGAATCAGAAAAGACCCCAAATAGCCAGAGGAGTGTTGAAAAAGAAAAGCAAAGCTGGCGGCATCACAATTCTGGACTTTCAGCTCTATTACAGACCTGTCATCAACAAGACAGTATGGTACTGGCACAAAAACAGACATGTAGATCAATGGAACAGAATAGAGAGCCCAGAAATGGACCCTCAACTCCATGGTCAACTTACCTACGACAAAGCAGGAAAAAACGTCCATGGAAAAAATAGTCTCTTCAACAAATGGTGATGGGAATATTGGACAGCCACATGCAGGAGAATGAAACTGGACCAATTCCTTACACCACACACAAAAATAGACTCCAAATGGTTGAAAGACCTCAATGTGAGACAGGAGTCCATCAACATCCTAAAGGAGAACACAGAGAGCAACTTCTTCGATCTCAGCTGCAGCAAATTCTTCCTAGAAACATCGCCAAAGGCAAGGGAAGCAAGGGCAAAAATGAACTCTTGGGACTTCATCAAGATAAAAAGCTTTTGCACAGCAAAAGAAGCAGTCCACAAAACCAAAAGACAACCGACAGAATGGGAGAAGATATTTGCAAATGACATATCAGATAAAGGGCTAGTATCCAAAATCTATAAAGAACTTCTGAAACCCAACACCCAAAGAACAAATGATCCAATCAAGAAATGGGCAGAAGATATGAACAGACATTTCTGCAAAGAAGATATCCAAATGGCCAACAGAAAGATGACAAAGTGCTCAATATCGCTCATCATCAGGGAAATCCAAATCAAAACCTCAATGAGATATCACCTCACACCAGTCAGAATGGCTAAAATTAACATGTCAGGAAACGACAGATGTTGGCAGGGATGCGGAGAAAGGGGGAGCCTCATACACTGTTGGTGGGAATGCAAGTTGGTGCAGCCACTCTGGAAAACAATATGGAGGTTCTTCAAAATTGAAAAATAGAGCTACCATATGATCCAGCAATTGCACTACTGGATATTTACCCCAAAAATACAAATGTAGGGATCTGAAGGGGTACATGCACCCCAATATTTATAGCAGCAATGTCCACAATAGCGAAACTTTGGAAAGAGTCAAGATGTCCATCGACAGATGAATGGATAAAGAAGACGTGGTGTGGAATATTATGCAGCCATCAAAAGGCATGAAACCTTGCCATTTGCAACGACGTGGATGGAACTGGAGGGTAGTACGCTGAGCAAAATAAGTCAATCAGAGAAAGACATATATTATATGACCTCACTGATATGAGGAATTCTTAATCTCAGGAAACAAACTGAGATTTGCTGGAGTGGTAGGGGGTGGGAAGGATGGAGTGGCTGGGTGATAAACACTGGGGAGCGTATGTGCTATGGTGAGCATTGTGAATTGTAAAAGACTGTTGCATCACAGACCTGTACCTCTGAAACCAAGAATACATTATATGTTAAAAAAAAAAAAAACACGATAGTAGGAAGGGAAAAATGAAGGGGGGGAATCGGAGGGGGAGATGAACCAGGAGAGACTATGTTCTCTGAGAAACAAACTGAGGGCTCTAGAGGGGAGGGGGATGGGGGGATGCGTTCGCCTGGTGATGGGTATTAAAGAGGGCACGTACTGAATGGAGCACTGGGTGTTATACACAAACAATGAATCATGGAACACTACGTCAAAAACTAATGATGTAATGTATGATGATTAACATAGCTAAATAAAAAAATGTTAAAAAAAAGAAAACTAAAAAATTGACACTGGCACATTACCATCAATTAGACTCAGACTTGACTTGGCTTTCATCAATTTTTCCACTCATATGCTCTGTTTAGTTTAGGATCCAATCCAGAGTACCATATTGAATCGAAATGTTAGGTATCCCCAGTGTCCTCTGATCTGTGAGGATGTATGGTCCTGCCAACACCTTGATTTTAGTTGCTCCAGAAGTATGACAATACATTTCTTTCGTTCGAAGCCCCTCAGTTTGTGATACTTTGTTATGGCAGCTCTAGAAAAGCAAATGCAAGGGTATAGAGGAACTCTCTGAAGTACTCATGCAATTTTTTTCAAGTCCAAAAGAACAAGTTTATATAAAAGAAATAACAACAAAAACCCCATCATGTTTCTATAGGCTAGCAATGTATTACGTGAAACCCAAAGTAAAGATACCGTTTGCAATATGAAAAAAAAAAAAAAAACAACCAGAAAAAGAAAAAGAACGAAAGAAAGAAGGAAGAAAAGAAAAGAGAAAGTAAAAGAAAAATGTAGGGAAATTTATCAAAACATGCACAATATCTGTATGCTGTAATCTATAAAGTCCTAATGAAAGACATCAAAAAGACCAAATAAATGGAGAGTGACATCCTTTTTATGGTTTGGAAGACAACATAGGAAACATGACAATTCCTTTCATTTTGATTGATAGATATAATGCAATTCGTACAAAAATCTCAGCAGGATGTTTGTAGATTTAGACAAACTGATATTAAAATTTATGTGTAAAGGCAAAGAAACGAGAGGAATTAACAATTTTTTGAAAATGAAGAATAACGTTAGAATCATACTTTGTAATTTTATTCTTTCCCACACTTTTCTAATTTTAAAACCGACTATAAAGCTATGGTAATCAAGACATTGTCGTGTTGATAAAGAGACACACACATAGATCAATGGAAGAGAATAGAGCCCAAAAATTAACTTACGTAGATATGGATAGTTGATTTTTGAACACAGGTGTAAAATCAATTCAATGAAGACGGGTTTTTGCAACAACTGGGCAGGCAAATGCAAGAAACACTTAACCTCCAACTAAGCTTTACTCCTTATGCAAAAATTAATTCAAGATGAATCATAGATATACATGTAAAATGTAAAAAGTTTTTAAAAAGCTTTAGAAGATACAGATTAAAAATCCCTGTGACTCTGGTTTATACAAAGATTTCTTAGCTACAACACCAAAATCATGATCCATAAAAATAAATATCAATAAATTGAACATCGTCAAAATGAAGGACATCTGCTCTTTAAAAAGATACTATTTAGACTGTGAAAAGACAGCCACCAGATTAGCAGAAGATATTTGTAAATCATATACCTGATAAAGGATTTCTGTCCAAAACCTATTAAAATTTTTCAAACCTGAATAAACAGGCAACAAACCAACTAAAAACGTAGGCAAAATATTCAACAGACACTTCACCCTAGAAAATATACAACGGGCAGGTAAAGCATAGGAAGAGATGCTAAACATCATTAGTCATTAGGGAAATGCAAATTAAAACCACCATGAGATCCAACTACACACCCAATAGAAGAGCTAACATTAAAATCAAACCAAAACAACAAAACAGACCACGCCAGGCATTGGTAAGGATATGGAGGAACAACTGCACTACTGGAATCTGGACCTTACCAGTAAGTGTGGCCTGAAGAGAGAAACCTCAGCCCCACCTTCAGACCGTGCTTGTTCTATTCTCATGGTCCCTGTGTGGCCCGTCCTCTGAAAGGACAGTCAGGCCAGTTCCTGTGACCTCCCCCTCTCCTGCATCATGAGGGTTTTTGATACTGGCTCACAGACGTATCATCTATTTGCTAAAATCTAGTGTTTATATTAACACTCTGCACTGAAGGGGGAGGCCCTGTCCTTGCCACAGTCCTCTGACTGTGTCCCTATATGCACCTATATTCAGTAGAACCATGAGGTCTGAGAGAAGCATTTTGAAGTCCTTCTCCTTCTTCAGTCCAGATCCCAGTACAAAGGTCTAGACTGTCTCTACCCACGTTCCAGGGCCCTGTTCTTCCTCTTCATGTTCACCACATGAGATGAGCTGATCATCTAAATATCACAGAATGAGAAATGGGGGCTGCTGTTCTTACCTGAGATCTAGCAATAAGAATGTAAGATGCCCAGGTTGAGGGGAGGAAGCAAAGGGTGAGGGTTCTCGAAATGTTCAGTCCTATTCCTGTGGCATGACTTCATTTCAAATACTTGGAGTGAAGGTTCTCCTGTCTTGATTGATCCCATAAACATGTGAGGAGATCATGTCTAATAGGACAGGAGGTATTTGGGATTATGTAAACAGGAAGAGAGGAAGAGAAAAGTAATGTCCAGGTACAGAAGTAGAAAGAAGAGTGGGGCAAGAAGAAGCATCAGGACTAGAGAGGAACTTAGGAAAAGTGGTACAAAAAGAGAAATGTAGTTTGAGCCAAGGAAGCTTCCAGTGGTGCTATGGGCAGATAGAGAGAAAAAAGTTCAAACAGTGCCTGCACAAAGTAAATTGCCCTTACTTTAACTGAATGCACCCATGAATCCAAGAGGAAGATAATCCTTGGGGAAGAGCACCCAAGTTGTAGAGAATATGCGATGCTGATAGCAGAGGTGACAGGCAACATTTCCTGTACGTTTCAAAGTTACTCTTGGGTGGTATAAAATTCCATTTTATGGAATTGGCACAAAGCTGCTGTTCATTAAGACCCAAACGGGACAACACAGCTGAGAGTAATATGGCATCATAGTTAAGAGTGCGGTTCCTGAAGCTGAGCTACCGGGTTAGAGTCCCGGCCCCACTGCTTACCAGCCCAGACACCTGTTTCCTCACTTGCAAAACAAAGTGTCTGTCTCACAGCGGGTCACTGGACCAGGGCCTTGCACAACTGTTCACCATTCCTGTTATTAAGCATATAAACAGAAGGACAATGAAGGAGAGAGGGAGCACACTCGAGAGAAGGGCGAAAAGAGAGGGATGAAAGGAAAGGTAGAGACACAAGTACCAAAGTGGTAAAAACCCAGCAAGAGATTGAGAGAAAACCCACATTTGAGTCAGTAATAGGTAAAAGAGCCAGGAAAGACCCTAAAAGGTTTTTAAAACTTTAAAATTGGTAAGGGAAAAACGATGTTGAGAAATAGACCCATTGGATATAATCCAGGGTGGAGATTTCATCTGTTTCGCACACTCAGGGTTCCAAGACCCCACCCCCACCCCACCCCCATGGTCATGTCCCACAGTAGTAACAGATCTCAACTATCACTTCCTGCAGCTCCCTGACCTGGCTAAAAGTCACAGCAGAGAATGGCCAAAAGTTCTCCACTAAGGAGCTTGTCAAATCTAACAGTTGGGTATTAGACAGTTTGACCTTCCTTCATTTAGCTCTCAGTTTGTAGGATGGGGCATGATGCTACGTTTGGGCTCCCACAACCCCCAGACTGAATCTATAGATTGCTCCCTCATGCTCTTGAGCCTTTCCAAAACTATTATTAAGAGTCTCTCAGAGCCACAGACGGTCTCAGCTGCCTTTAGACATAGGTGAGATCAGGAACCCCCTTTAGGTTCATAGTGGAGCCCCAAAGGGATGGGAGAATTGATGGGGTGTATGAGGACTCTAGGCATGGTAAAGCATGAGAAGTGAGTTCATGCGTTCTGGGAACTCATTTCTCGCCAAACACCCAGCGAAGCACACATCCAGGACTCAATGTTCCTTTTGCTTAATGGAGCCATAGCTTGTCAGGTGTCCTTGAATAGAGCTCCCTAGATTAGGGAGGGTTGGATGTAGATCAGTCCCCATTCTAGCTTTGAGAGCAAGCACCCAACTGGCACACAGAACAGAGCTCCTCATAGCTTTCCCCCATTCTTCATTCTCTGGGAGACATGGCCCTGGCAGCATGAGTATAATATTCCTAAGTGGGGCGCTCATCACACACCCCCAGGACCCATCCTAGTTTTCCTGACAATAGGCATTTAAGCAGCCTCCTGGGGCCAGAAGTTCTAGGTAGCGTACTCCTCTCCTCTGTTCCTCAGAAGGAAGTAACAGCCACTCAGAAACAGGGAAGGAACAGCAACAAAAACAAATGGGTTGAATTGCCTCCTTTATACCAACTGATTTATACAAATCAAAGCCATGAACAGTCAAAATAACCATCTGTACTGTTCCTCTCAAAGCCACTAAGTGAAACCTTTCTTCAATATTCACCTCTGCTTAGCCCAGCCCTTACTTCAAATCAGCGTCTCATAATACCAAGGGCAGAAAAGAATGAGAGAGAGAGGGGGCGGGGGAGGAAAGAAGAGAAAGAGAAAGAGAAGGAGAGAAAAAGAGAAAGAGAAAGAGAGAGAAAGAAGAAGAAAAAAGATCCCGTATCTCATTCAGCCTTGAAAACCATGACCGCTTTTTCTTGTTTTTCTTCAGACACAAGAGCTCCTCCAAAATTACAGAACTTTTGGGGCACCTGGGTGACTCAGTTGGTTAAGCGTCCAACTCTTGGTTTTGGCTCTGGTCATGATCTCAGGTTCACGAGATCGAGCCCTGCACTCAAGGCAAAGTCTCCTTGAGATTCTCTCTCCCCCTCTCCCCTGCTCTCTCTCTCTCTAAAATAAAGAAAATCTTTAAAAAAAAAAAATACAAAGCTTTCGGGAGGGATGGGAATATTTGTGTTTCTTCTCTCCCTTTCTCATGTGCACGTGCATGCTCACACACACTCAGACTTCTTCAAGAGGATACAGACATTGCTGTGATTAGGGATTAGGGAAATAAATTTCAAATTATTATATATTCTGTTAAATTTTGCCAATCCTGCATTTTCCCAAGAAGGATATCAAAAGCGCACCTGATTTCATAGCACGGAGACTTCTCTCTCTCTCACTCTCTCTCTCTCTCTCTCTTCCCATCAATTCCTCTCTCAATACATATGAAAGCAACCTTACCAGTCAATTCCAATTTTTTGGCTAATTTTCTTAATAACATTTCCTTTCAATGAATCACAAAATTGAAAAAAAAAAGGAACCAAAAGTATTAGCAAATATTAACGGTATTACTGAGAAAAACTCTTTCTGTATTATGGGTTACAATGATTTAATGTAACTGCCTTTCATTATGTAGCATTTACAAACATATTGCAAGCAGCAAAAATATGTGTGCGCAGTTGTGTTAGGAGAGTGGAGGCAGACTACTATCCCTACGGTATTCACAGATGTTTGTGTGAAGAGCATGAAGCCCCTTTCAGTAACAGAAATGAAACTCAAGGAGCTCTGGAGGCATGTCTCCAGGTGCAGAGGAGGGTTCTCCAGTTCCACTTCTTTGAAGGCTTTCTGGATAACCCCTGTCACCATCGAGGTGACCATGGGTGAGTGTGTGTGTGTGTTCCACATGAATATGCTGATTGAAGCTGGTCCCACCTCCAAACAGAGGGCAGAGATGAGACTGGCACTTTGATTAAAGCCTTCAGGAAAACTACAAGAACAGCAAACAGTAACCAGAAGCAAGGCAATCTTGTTTTAGACAACTCACTTTGCTCACCTTCCAGTTGGTGCTTGTCCTCAGGGAACCTCCCTGGCCTCTTCCGGTCTGCCCCACCACCCAGAACTGATTCTCTGTATCTCTTACCTAGACTGTCTAGGTTCAGAAAGGGGAGGATTTGATCGGGAGAGGACAAAAGAAGCTTCCCTTCCCAGCTGTGCCGTGTTTCCTTTCTGAGAAAGCATCCTTCTCGGAGATTAACCTCAAGACTGCATTAACCTAGGAGATGCATCTGAATCACCTGCAGGGTTGTTAGAGCACAGACCTCCTCCCGGCCTCAATCACAGAGATTTGTGATTCAGTGCGTCTGGGGTGAGGCTGGAGAGTTTGCCCGTCTAACACGTTCTAAGATGCTGGTGCTGGTCCTAACGCCTGGACCATCCTCGGAGAGCCTCTGACTTAGGCCCCTGTCCATGAACGATGATGCTTTTAGGTTGTACGCTGGAAAGCACGGGGATGGCTGTTTAGACAGCAGACCTGCTGTTGTGGCTTTTTGTGATGTGTGGTGGGAGAAGGGAGTGGTGGGAAATGCAGGCCCTTCTGCCCCCGCAGCCCCAGTGCCTTGGGAGGGGGGCAGGATGGCTCCGATGCAGCACCCTTGGCAAAGGCATTCTGCACTTTCTTAAAATGTTAACATAAATTGACCAGAGAACCCAGAAATCCCACTCCTAGGTGTGTACCCAAGAGAAATGAAAGCATATGTCTGTACAAAGACCTGAACTCAAATATTCATAGTAGCATTATTTTTGACAGCTAAAAATGGGAGCCCTCAGATTTAACAATAGCTCTTCATAATGTGATTTTGCTAAAAAAAAAAAAAACTTTTAAAAATTATTTTGCCTGGATTTTTTTACAAAAATGATTCTGGTGATAATATGTACATATTTATTCACAGTTTCTATTACATGAGCAGCATATGCCCTTATTAGAAACTAAGTAATACAAAGAAGAACAACCAGCCCTAGTAAAATATTTACCCCTTGAAATCTATTCCTAGCTGCTAACAATTAAATATGCTGAGTAAACGTATAATTTTTATGTAACATTAATGACTTTCCTTGACTCTGACTATTGCTCCAGTCACTTCCATTTTTGCTTTTCTATATCATTCTTTTTACTTATTAAGCAACTGACTCACTGGGAGCCTGGGTCATATTTCAGTTTTCCACTATAATTCACTCTTCATCTTGCAAATATCATTACAAGTTATGAAAGGTTTTTGTGGTCAAATAATGCACTTATTTCTGAAAATTATTATAATAATGAGCAAAAGGGGAACGAGTACCCAAAGGATCCCAACAAAAAGTAATAGATCCTGTGCACACTGCTAATGGGCTGCCCCTTCCCTAGAGAGTGGTTGAGCCTGTCCAGAGGCATGTATTCCCAAATATGTCAGGGTTGAAAGAACATAAAGGGACAAATCAAGAGGTATAAATTAAAGGGAAAAATGAAACAAGACGAAACCAGGGAGGGAAACAAACCATAAGAGACTCTTAATCTCAGGAAACAAACTGAGAGTTGCTGGAGTGGAGGGGGTGGGAGGGATGGGGTGGCTGGGTGATGGACATTGGGGAGGGTATGTGCTATGGTGAGCGCTGTGAATTGTGTAAGACTGATGAATCACAGACCTGTACCCCTGAAATAAATAATACATTATATGTTAATAAACATTAAAAGAATTAAAAAAATAAATTAAAGGGAAAATAGAGGTCAGATTGCTATGACCAAAAATTAACCTAAATATTATTTTGTAGATTTTCAGAAGCCAAAACGGATAATTATTCACTTTTAGATAGGCTATTTGCCTTTCAGCTTTTACATTCATCATTTCACCAATTTGTTTGCTATTATTATAGGATAAGAGATATGAGTGAAGAGTAAAAATTCTAGAGTATCATCTGAAGAGGAAATCCCTCCCTCCCAATAAAGCAGGTACAGTGATAGAAATATATTTTTGGAAACAAATGATGTAAGTTTAAGAGAATATAGATTTCAGCTGAGAGAAAGAATTTCCAGGCAGCTGAATGTTCACTGCCTTGACACACCATTCCTCAATTTTTAGCTGGAGGAGTTCCATATCCGGCCTATGGCACATTTTCTTCTTAAGAGTTCCCTCTCGTGAGCCATTCTGGCTGTAATTTCCTGGAGTTATGGGAATATATACAAATATCCTTGTCCTCCCTTTCAGGTCTCCCTGTATGATGCTGTTCCTCATGGAGACATGGAGGCATCTTCTAATAACCAGCTCCGATTGCTTCTCTCCTTAAATTCACCTAATCCAGCCAGGACATTGGGTTACTCAGAATATAAACCCATTTTTATCTCTTCTGTTGAATCTCACTGATTCTCTGTGTCATGGCAGGTCAGTCTGTTAAACCTAGGGCTTAGCCTTGCCAATTCACAGAGCCCTTAGAACTTTATTTCTCCTTCCCCCCTCCTTTTCTGTACCAGGATCGAAATTCTTTTATCCAACCAATTTTACCCACTTAATAAGTTCTTGATGAAGTGCACATTAAGAGTCTCCCTGACAAGTGAATTCCTGACTCCTCTCTTCCAACTCACATATTTGCAAAGTAGCCCCGCTGGTCCTCAAGAGTGGGTTTTGGAGCTATATGGGCTGGACTGCAATCCATTATTTAGCCCTACTTCTGAGATCTGGGGCATCCTCTCTTCTCATCCCCACTCCCTGCTCCTCCTTTCCTCTTTCCTTCTTTACTGTTCTACAGACTACTATCAGACTCTAACTCATCATATGTTTTCCTTATTTAATGTCGGATATACGCCTTCCCTGGATTAGATTGTTGGTTGTATAGGAAAGGGATTTTCTGTGTCTTGTTTGCAGCTCCATTTTCATAACTAGAGTACACAAAATATAGATACAAATACATGTGACATAGCTAATCCCATCCCTCTCTATCCCGCATCTTATTTCTTTCATTTTACTTGTCACATCTAATATTATTTCATCCATTTTTAGTTATTGATTTCTGTGCCTTCCCCTGATACGTAGGATTAATGATGGCAATGACACTACTGTATCATCAGCACCTGCAGCAATATCTACACTTAGGATGAACTCGTTACATGTTATTCAATGAATGATTAGATCTCGATGAGTACATATAAGTCTATCTGGTGATGTGCTTTAGATGTATCATTTAGAGAGTGTGTTTTAGAAACCATTTAGTGAAGTGAAATAATTTGTTTTTATTTTCATTTATTGAAGATCACTTTTTCTGTGATATTATTCTGTGGTTTATCTACTGTTGATTAAAAAGGAGAATGTTTGAAAGAGGTTCATAAAATAAAATTCCACTGAAGTGGAAAACTTTATAATCATTTTGGCCTAAACTTACTGGAAATTGTCTAATATGTCTTCTTACCGTAACTTTCGTGATTACTCCTGACCAAATATTTAGTATATATTGACTCTAGGACATTTAAATCTTCCAAATATCTAGCATTTGCTGACTACGCGTGGGTATTTATTATATTAATGGGAGTAGCACAGTATGCCATAGAAGGATGTGCAGGCTAACTCAGAAATTATACAAGGCTTTACACAAGAGACAGGAATATCTACTGTGTCTACAATTTTCCATATACCAGAGGAACCAGCATGTGTGTACCACAGAAACTAAGAGAGGGGTCATTTTCACACAAAAAAGGGGGGGCGGTGGTAGTAGAATGTGAAATGTACTAATAGGGAAGATAAATCTGTCAGGCTTGTATTAGTCAGGGATCAACTGGAGAAATAAACCTTAATGGTCAGGGGGTTGGAATGGGCAGGAGAGGGAGGAGGAGAGGGAGAGGATGAAGGAGAGCAGGAGGAAAAGAAAATCTACAAGGAATTGACTTCTATGAGGACTGCAGACACTAGGTAAGCCAGTCTGAGAACAGAGGGGCAATCATTCAGGGAGGGAAAGCAGGAGCAGTCTAGAACCTTCCACAGGCAGTCCGGGGCAACTGGGGCAATGTAGACTCCACTTGCTGTCTGGAATTTTATTCAGGGAATGCCCAAACCATTCCTTTAAAGGTTTTTGTTGATTCAGTCAGGTCCACCTGGATCATCACCCTCATTTAGATTCCTTTAGGGACTTTAATTACAGCTGCGAAATCCCTTCACAGCAGCACCTAGATTAGGATCTGCTTGAATAGCTGCAAGAGATGTGAGGATGCTAAGAAGTCCTGGAGTTCCTCCCTTATATCCCTGTAGTTTAGCCTAACCAGACTGACACATCAAGAAACATCACAAGGCTCTATGCCGTTAAATATAAGAAAATATAAGGGGAACCTGGGTGGCTCAGTCGGTTAAGCATCTGACTCTTGATTTCTGCTCAGGTCATGATCTCCGGGTCCTGAGATGGAGCTCCAGCTCCACATTGAGCTCCTCGCTGAGCATGGAGCCTGCTTGAGATTCCCTCTTTCTCCCTCTGCCCCTCCCCACTGCTGGCACTCTCAAGCAGTCTTGAGCTCTCTCTCTCTCTCTCTCTCTTAAACAAACAAAACAAAAAAATAAATAAAGGTAAGTGTTTCAATCTACACTTACTGTGTAGAATCATCTACCAAAAGAATGTCCTGATGCAATCTGACTGAATAATTGCATTATTTTAGTAAATGTTTCTTATGTCATGCTCATAATATTGTAATGCTAATAATGCAATTGAAATTCTGGTTTCTTAAATCACCCACTTGGTATTGTCATTTTCCAATTTTATATCCTTCAGAGTATGCTTTGTAATTGTGGTTGTAATTGTGGATGCCATGTGGATGCCCTGGTTTTTAAAGCATTAATAAATTGCTTAGTTAAAACACACATCCACAAGCTATCATGCACTAAACCTACATTGATCAATATCTTCCTTTATATCATGTGTTAAATATTATATAGTATTTTTAAATTATTCTCCATATTGTAGACTTTTCAAGTTATTTACTTCTTCAGCTATTGAAACTAGGAAATAGCCTCTTGGTGCTCTGAGAAAATTTTAAGAACAAGGTACATAATAAATAGGGGCCTAGAGAACAGGCCTATAAGGAAGTGCAGCAGGACCACCCAGCAATTAGGGAGGGCATGAGGAACCTGGGTGGGTCCTGAGGAAGACTGGAAGCACATTGAGAAAAGGAACCAGGGGCCCCTGGGTGACTCTGTCAGTTAAGCATCTGCCTTCGGCTCAGGTCATGATCCCAGGGTCCTGGGATGGAGTCCTGCATCAGGCTCCTTGCTCAGCAGGGAGCCTGCTTCTCCCTCGGTCCCTCCCCCTGCTTGTGGGCTCTCTCTCTCTGAAAAATAAATGAAATATATTTTTTTAGAAGACAAAACATAGAAAAGGAACCAGAGCCCTGAGTGGGGTGGGAATGGTGCAGAGGGAGGACATTCTAACCTGTCTTCCCCAGCATGGCCCCCCATCCCCCCCCCCCGCCCCCCCGACACACAGACACACACACGTGATCAGACAGCAGGTGTCCTGTGGCTGAGATTCCAGATTCCTTTCCTGGTTGCTGCAGAAGTGAGGTGCCAGGGCTAAGAGACCCAGCGGGGCCTTGGCGTCTGGTTCCAAAAGAGCCGCAGCAAATTCTCCTGATCTTGGTTTTGGTGTGGACATTTCAAGGATTGTTCTGCTACACCTCCTGTCTCTAGATTAAGATTCCTCTGTTCTAAGCTGAGGACTGACAGGGCACCTGGAGATTACCGAGAAGCTGTTAGGGAGCTGGAACTGTGGCTGAAGAGTCTGCGGACTGCTGGTAGCATTTGTGGCTAGTATGTAAATAACCTCAGTTTAACAAATAATGTCGATCTGTATCATTCTATTCTTACTGAATTCTTGTAGAATAACCTTCACTGTTTTTTTCCTAGATATCCAATGGGACTGATAATGCTGTAGTTAGTTTTCATTTGGCACAAAATCTTGACCCCCAAAAGAGATCTGAATTTATTAGTGAGAAAATTAACGTTTGATTGCTTAATAAGAGCTTATTTCTCCAAGCTATTTTGAAAAGACAATAGGAAATAATAGAAATATTTTTTTAAAAAAGATTATGTGGCCTGAGTCAAACGCCTCCTATGTTTCTCAGGATGGGTAGTCCAGGACGCAGTGTCAAAAATGTTATTAAATATATTTGCATTTTTCGTCTCTTCTTTATTTTATCTAGACACATAATTTCACTGTTTTCATTATTTTTGTTATCTTCAGAAAAGCAAATCACATTGATTTTGTTAGGTTTACGATGTTTTCTTTGGAAAAATCATTGAGTGTATAAGTCGATCTATGGAAAAATATTGAGTAGACAAAAGTACAGTTGGTCGTGGATGCGGCAGGAGCCAGGTAGCCAAACACACACCTCTGAAATCTGGTTCAGCAGTACCTGCCATGCGGGTCCAGGGCAGAAGGCGGCCAAGTTCAAGAGGGAGCTTCGCTACTGCCCCGGGTTCCAGCATCCAGCTACCATAGAGAGCCTGGCTCCAACAAATCCAGCTCAGGGGCTGGATGGGTCAAGGAACGTTTTGGCGTCCTTGGAGCCAGCCCCAAGAAGTCCCTATTTCACAGAGGCTCCCGCGCAGCGCGGGGTTACCGGTGGTTGAGGCCAGGGGACAGAGAACCGAGCTGCCCCCTAGTGGCAACGCGTCCAGACACCCGCTCTCAGGAACTTGTGGCACCAAGAACTTACAAAACGCCAGGCGTGGGGCGCCTGGGTGGCTCAGTCGTTAAGCGTCTGCCTTCGGCTCAGGTCATGATCCCGGGGTCCTGGAATCCAGCCCCGCATTGGGCCCTTGGCGGGAAGCCTACTTCTCCCTCTCCCACTCCCCCTGCTGGTGTTCCCTCTCTCGCTGTGTCTCTCGCTGTCAAATAAATAAAAATCTTAAAAACAAACAAACAAAAACAAACAAAAACCAGCACGCCCGGCGCTCAGAAGCTCCTGGCAGCTCTTCGCAGCTCCTTAAGATACTGGACCCGGCAGGGAGGTGTTGCGAGTGCCCGCTGCGTGTGCGGCGTCCAGGCGGGAGGCTCAGCCCTGGGCTCAAGAGTGGGAGGCTTGGAGGAACCTTCCGACCGGACGAGGACACGGCGGACCTTTGCCAAGTGGATCCTGGGGCTCCTGGCCCCATCACTGAATCTGCCCGCGCGCAGTCTCCGGAGCCCCCACGCGGCCCTCTCGGGAGCAGGCGGCCTCCTTCACTCCGCGCACGTTCTGCAAAGGGGGGCGCGGCGGGAGGGTGCTGCAGGGTGGACCTGAGGCGGCTCTCCTTCCCTCTTCCACACGCGGCGTCTGCACCCTGTCCTCCAGCGCCTGCAGTCCCACTGGGCGCGGGACAGGGCGGGCAGACGACCTCGGCGGGGGTGGCGCCCAGAAGAGCTCTGGAGGGAAACTGTGGGCTCCGATGAAGAGCGGCTGCGGGCAAGGGAAGGGGGGAGCGGGGGGAGCCAGCACGCTGCATGCCAGGTGGCAGCGGGGCATCTGCACTTGTTGTTCTGCGTGCCCAGCACTGGTCCCCGTCCACGTGAGGAGATGAAAAGTTCCCCCTGGGAAGGTGCAGAAAAGCCAGGTCTAATTAAATGGGACATCTGGATCCTGCAGCCAAAAAGCCACAACCCCCTCTGGCGCTGAGTTCCTGGCTTCAGTTGCATTTCCAGCGAAATGCTAAGAGGGAAAAGCTGCGGTGCCTGGGTGGCTCAGTCGGTTAAGCATCCCACTCCTGATTTGGCTCAGGTCATGATCTCAGGGTCGGGAGATGGAGCCCTGGTGGGGCTCCTTGCTCAGCGCGGCGCCCGCTTCCCTCCCTCTCCTTCTGATCCTTCCCCCACCACCCGCAACTGCGCTCATACTCTCTCTCAAATAAAATAAATCTTTAAAAAAAGGGGGGGGGGGCGGGAAAGCTGTGTGGCCATCAATTAGCAGTACCTGCCCACTCTTCTGGGGGACTTCTTCCAATGAATGGGTACTTTTGGATCAGCAGGAAGGAGGAAAGCCAACATGCCTTTTTTTTTTTTTTTTTTTTTTTGTGAATCCACTGTTAGCGGGGCGTGTATCCTAAGCACTAAATCCAATCTTCACTTACATTCTATATGATGGTAATTTGATCCCCAGAACAAGAGTGTATAGGTGAGAAAATGGATAAGAAAAGAGATTGTGTTATTTTAACCAGCGCCATCTTATTGTGATAGAAAACGGAGCTTTTTAGCCTGTATTTGTCCAGTATGTGTGCTTTGCTGCCTCTTCCTCATTTCCCTTACTGGTGCTTCTTCCCTGCGGGACTGTGCGTGTCCCCAAGTCAGGAATGGTAACTTTCATCTCTGTATCCCATGCAAGTAGGACAAGGCTAGGAAACAGTGGACACTGAATAAGTTAGAAAATATGACTTAAAATCATGATTCACAAGCAGAGGTATGAAAATATCACCATTATTTTCTCATAGTGTAATTCTGTGCTTTGAAAACATTGATAAATAAGGAAATGTTTCAGTAAGACATCAAAGAATAAAATATGCTCTCCAACCCCAACTGTTTTTCATACATAAAGGGTAAGAATACTTCTGTGATGCTAATATCCATGACAACCAACAATGAAAATAGCCAAGAATGTGTAGAAAAATATAATGAGGCGTCCCTGGCTTTAACAGACTTTCAAATATTCCAGGACTAATTCTTGTCACAGTGCAAATTTTTCTCAAGTGATAAGAAACCTCCAGCCATTTCAGTTTGCACATTTGTCCAGACAAATCCTTAACAGCTATTTTTTCCCAGTCGGTCTGTGACTGGGTTGTTTTGAATGTGTGGCTGTCCTTGGAAGGAAGGTTACTCTCCATGCATTCCAGACACTTCATTCTGTCTTCTTTGGACCAGTGATCTTAGCCTTTAGGCAAGGCCATTTCTAGGTCTTTGGGCCACTTATGTGGTCCCAGCGATTCAGACTCCTCAGCAGGAGCTCACAGTTCTTCACTCTCAGCACTCAGCATGTGAGTTAAAGTCCGCGAGTGTGTGTGATTCTCTGTTTCTGAGAAGAAAGAGAAAGTTACTCTCCTGGGTGATTAATGAGATAAACACACCGCACTTGGGATAGGTCCCTTCTGTAATTTACAAACCCTTAAAAATAAAAGAAAATTGGCCCAAATTCTGAGTTGAGATTAATATTGACCATCAAGAGGCTTCATTTGTGCTACTGAAAATCCTCCATCCCCATGCCAGCACACCTTGCCACCAGTCTCTCCAGGGCTTTGTCTTAACTGTAAAGAAACAAATAACCAGCACCTCACCCAAGAAGCATAGCATTAGAGAAAGGATGGGGGTGGGGGTGGGGCTGAAAGAAAGTAAAATGAAGGAGACGTGGCTAACAGGAAAGGACTTCAAACAACAGTGAGGTACCGCTACACATCTATTAGGATGGCCAAAATCCTAACTAGTGACAGCCTCAAATACTGGCGAGGATGTGGACAACCAGGAGCTCTCATTCACTGCTGGTGGGAATGCAAAGTGGGGCAGCTACTTTGGAAGTCACTGCAGCAGTTCCTTTAAAAACTCAGCCTTCTCCCACCATACAATCCAGCAATCTTAGTTCTTGGTATTTACCCAGATGAGCTGAAAACTTCATGTCTGCCCCAAAAGTCACTAAAGGATGTTTATGGCAGTTTTATTCATAAATGCCACCAGTTGGAAACAACCAAGATGCCCTCGGGTAGTGAGTGGAAAAAGAAGCTGTGGTATACCCAGATGCTGGAATAGTATTCAGTGCTAAAAAGAAGTGGTGATCAAGCAAGCAAGGGGCATGAAGGAAACTTCAATGCATATGACTAAGTGAAAGAAGCCAATCTGAAAAGGCTACTTATTTCATGAGTCCAAGTATATGGCATTCCAGAAAAGGTGAAATTTTGGAGACCGTGGAATCGAAGAACCCTAACAGAGTTTATGTTACACAAAATATAGAGATGGTTAAAGACATTAAAATTAAAAATAAATGATTTTAAAAAGAATCATCCATAAATGTGGTAGGTGTTATATATTACAGATGACATAGCAGAAATTGGAACTCAGTGGAAGAATCGGAAAGCAAAATTGAAAAGCAGAATGACAACATAAAAAGGTGTAAAATAGATAGTCTCAATCCAGAAAACAGGAAACAATCTAACACAGCTCAAAAATTGAATGGAAGCATGACAGCAAGATAAGGAAAGACAATGGAGACTCTGTAAACCAGCATGGGACAAGAACAAGATAAATGTTCACATTGTATGATAGGGGTGGTCAAGGATTTAAAAAACTAAATATTTAATTTCTTGTAGTGTCAGTATTATTTATATTAAGAAATACTGGAATAAGCATATTACATATAATCATGACAGTATGATATATATAGCATGACAGCTTTCTTTTTTCTCACTACTCTCTGGAAAATGCCACTTGTGGGGACACTACAAAAAAATAATTCGGGATTATGAGTACTACTAATATAACTATTTTCTTCTGTGATTTTCTTCTTTGGATGCTGTAGGAAAATAAACCTCCCCCTATACCTTTCTGAAAGACAGAAGAGGTTTTGGATTAAATTGATATTTCCATAATTTCATCAGCATAATTCAATCACAGAATTATAAATGAATTTTTAAAACCATAGAATATGATCTTCCATTGGTCACTTCTCCATGATAAAAGGTAATCTATAAATGTTATTTGTTTTTTTGAGACTCATAGCCAAAATATTGTGGGTCAAATCAAATTCACTACACACAAGGGCGCCTGAGTATCTCAGTGGGCTAAGCGTCTGCCTTAGGCTCTGGTCATGATCCCGGGGTCCTGGGATGGAGCCCCACGTTGGGCTCCCTGCTCAGCCAGGAGCCCGCTTCTCCCTCTCCCTCTGCCGCTCCCTCTGCCTGTGCTTGCTCTCACGTACACACACACGTACTCTCTCTCTCTCAAATAAATAAAACAAAATCTTTAAAATTTTTTTTTAAATTCACTATGCACAGTAGTAGACCCCTTCATGTGTTTTTCTTTCATATTTTGAAGGTGTAAAAAAATCTCATCTTTGGTCATTTAGCATTTTTTAGTATGTTGGGTTGTGGGTGGGTTTTTTTTTTTTTTTTTGGTCCTTTTCTTTTTTTAAGTTTTTATTTAAACTCCAGCTAGACAATTGTATTTTTGAGAGCAACCAATGGCAAAGTTAAGAGCACAGACATTGGAGATTGACACCTTGGTTCAAAAGTCACTGAACTATCTCATGGCTCAGTTTTTTCATTGGAAAGACTGGATTATTAAAGTTTTTATATGTAAAGAAGAGAGAACTCCGTTTATATGGAAACCACGCAGTAAGTGCTCAGAAACTGTAAACTCTTAGGACTAGGAAAGACTGGCAAAGTCACATTTAGGTGACGTGTTCCAGGCCGCACAGTAACACTGGATCCCAAGTATGGTAGACTATAATGTCTCCCCAGCATTATTCCTTTTCTAGTCCAGAACACAAACTTGATTCAATCAACAAGGTTACTTTGTTGGTTTCTCACAATATATCCAGCAAGTATATTTGGTGGTGGAAAGACAATGGAGACTCTGCAATCCAGCGTGGAACAAGAACAGCTGAAACAGAAAGCAATGCAATCTTGTGTGATGATGAAATGGGGACAGACGGTAAGGGGCATGTGTCCACATACTGCTCTTCTGTCCTCCTGACGAGGAGAACAAAGGCAAGAGAAATGTAGCCCTATTTAAGTCTCCTTCCAACTTGCAGCCTACTGATAAATCCCTGACCCATGCAAGCATGACATTCTTCAAGGAGCTCCATGGCTGCCTTAATGTTCATGTTTTGTTGGAGACTAAAAGTGACCATATCTTAATAGCCAACCCTCCAATTCGTGGAGACCTTGCTTTTAACAGGCACATATGCCTTAGAAACCTACTTGAGCCCTAACCTCCACTAACTAAAAAGTATATAATCAGTCACTCCTCACAATCACAGTGCAGTTCTTTCTGCCCGCAGGTCCTGTCCCCCAGGTAGAAAAAAAGCATCTTCTGGCCTCAAAAAGGTCTTAAGAATTCTTTCCTGACCCTTTGCTTGGGAGCCCCATATCACTCCCATCCCATCCCATCCTTCAAGGCCCAAGTGATGATCCTCAATGCAAGTAAGTGTATGACCACCCTGCGTGTAACCACACACACACAGGTCCCTTGCCAAACAGTCTCTTCATTTCCCGCCTCCCCACCCAGATGCACGTTCCTGAAGACAAAACTCCATGGTGTCAACTCAACCTGTATTATCTGTTTTGGACACCAGCCTTCAAATCCTGGAAATGTGAACTTTGGACTTCTTCCCTGTCCCTGACTTTTTTAACAAAGTTCCCTTCAGATAAGATCATGGTCTCATGATCATTAGATTTCTTCATTCCCATATTTGGTGAACTTGCCCCTGATAAGCAGCCAACCTGTTGCCCTCTGAGAATACAGTGGTGAGTATATGAGGCACTTCTTTTCTCCATCCCTTGTCATTTATACCCCTGGAAAGCTGAAAGGGTAAATGGGCAAATGGGCAAATATGATGATCCTTCTGCTCTCCTTGAAGTACATTTATCTAGCATCCCTCGATTATTCTCTCCACCATTCGAGTTCTGAAACTGAAATGTAGGTGCTGCTCTGGTGCTATAATCCATAGTTCTTTTACAGGAAAAGCTCTCTGACAAGATGAGATCTTTATGGGAAAAGATCCAAGGAATCCAGGAGAGTCTCAATAAATATGGCAGCATGACTGTGCCTTCGATGGTAAGTATGAGAGTGTATTTCCCTCTCAATCAGGTTGAGACAGAGGATGTAGGAACTTAGCCATTAGGAACTTGAGGTAAATCATCATGTGTCATAAAATTCTATGAAGGGTTTGAGCAGTGGGAGAAATGATCCATCCACCGATTCAGTGGAAGGTGGTGTGCCTCTTAGGATTCTTAGAGTCTACTATACCAGTAACTACCAAAAAACCATGAGAGGAATGTGCAACAAGTGCTAAGATGGGAAGCACAGAGCATGATCTGGACCAATTCAGTAGCCATTATTCAGGCTCTGAGGACAAATTCCTCAGGGTGAAGGCCAATGCGAGTTCTCAAGGTCAAGTAGATGTGAAAAATCCAAAGATATTTCAGGCAGAGATTTTTGTATGTCAAACATTCTAGGGAATATCCTTGGGAACTGAGGGTATTTCCATCTGATTCCTCCAGTGAGTCCAGGGATAGAAAGGAAACCTGAACAACAATTTAACAAGTGTGCCCCTCATGGTGAAAACTGATAGTACAGGAGATTGAGAACAATAGAGTTTTGAGTAGGAGAAAATGTAACACGTTTAAAAAAATAAAATAAGCCAAGGAAAAGGAGGATTGGAAAGGCTGAGATGCAGAGAGTGACCCCATAAATCCCAGGTGGAAAGATGCAAAGGAGTAGGGATTAGTGTCCTTGAAAAGAATATGGAGGATGCCTCCTAACAGAAGATAGGGCCGTGAGGACAGACATCCATTTTGAAGGCAGATGGTGAGGATTTTAGGAAGATTCTTTCTGGGGGCTTCTAATCCTGCAACATTTTCATGAAGGAAGAGAGAAATGCCAGGCTGTCGAGGAGGGAGTTTTGAGACTGGAAATAAATTTCCTAAGGTAACCCTGAAAGCAGAATATTGCACATAATGATTTGAGTCACTCATACGTCTCAGTGGCTTGCCTGTGGTCTTTCAGGTTGGAGAGAATGGGTATGAAAGATATCAATGACAAGCTTTTCTCCAATTTCAGGAACTCATGAGGTGGATGCAAGTGGTTTGAGGGAATGTGTGGGTTTGGCTCTTGGAATAGTTTTGAAAGAATGGAAAACAAATGGGGAGAGAAATTAATGGTTTCTGAGAAGGGGGAGTTCATGAATTTAGGATGTATGGAGCCCAGAGGCAGAGCACACTGGATGCTGTTTAAGTGGCCAGGGATGAGACTGACCTGAGTATTTAGTCTACTTAACCCCTGTCCTTGCAGTGTTTTGTGACTCAACATGAAAACATCATTCCTGCTCATGAGACACTGTGTCCAGTTCTCAGAGAGGAAAGTGAAACTTTAGAAAGCCTTCGAGAAGAAGGCAATGAGATGTGTGACCAATTCCGGAGGAATCAAAGTCATCTGACCAATTGTATGAGCTACCTATGAGAAATGTACATGGAGCTGGTGGCTATGTGACAAAAGCCAGATGGGGAGCTCCTCCAGGTAAGAACTGTGGCTCACCTTTGACTTCCATGCTTTACTGCTTAGCAAAGATGTATTCTTCCATGTCTTGCCCCTCTGGCGGGTG
This sequence comes from Zalophus californianus, assembly GCF_009762305.2. NCBI lineage: Eukaryota > Metazoa > Chordata > Mammalia > Carnivora > Otariidae > Zalophus > Zalophus californianus. The sequence continues at coordinate 42,443,294 of NC_045605.1, forward strand.
TCTCTCCTGTTTGGGAATAGTATAGATCAACTGCAACTCCTATCCTAGCCATGAACAAGGAAGCCTCATGAGATTCATTAGGGAGAGTCCCCAGGGAATAGTCCCTTCTCAATATCTCCTTGTGGAGCTTGCTTCTCCAAGACCCAGAAAGACACAACTTACTCAATGGATGTCCAATGTCCTGTTTCCAATTGGGAAGTGTGGGGAAATTTGGGAAAAGCTCACCTACTTCCTGCTTCAGTAGGGAAGTCTTAGGTTTGAATTGCCCTTAATTTGGGACATACCACCCTTGGGGGACAAGCCCAGGAAAGGCTACTTTGCAGACAGCTGAGCGTTGCAGCAGTGCACAGTTGGTATTTTTGTCATCTCTTTACACTCAGGGTTCTAAATTCATCAAGAATTTCCATTCTGTCCATCTGTTATAGTGGGATTATATTTAGGGAGGAAAAGGAAAAAGGGTTAGCAGGACAGTGTGTGTGTGGGGGTGGTAGTGATTAGTACTTTTCCTGATATTTCCCAAACCCAAAGACTGGCAGAATGACCTATGCTGGAAGTCTTAAGTTGCTCTTTTTTTTTTTTTCTTGACAGGAATTAGGAGACACTTTGGCAAGGTGAGCTTGGACATCCATGCTACCTAGGGCAGGGTGAGGGCTGTGGGAGAGCTCAAGCTCTGAACTTCTATCTAAGCAAAGACAGCATTGCTGCACTATACCCAGTTGCTTATGTATGCCCATGTTTGTGCATGTTTTGCTGAATATGATTTCCTGTGCCCCTTCAGAAGTTAGACTTCTTTTATCCTGTGGCTGAGTGAAGTGCTCAATACAGAAGTTTCTAGAACCAGCTATGTGGTTTTAGATTCACAGTTGTATATCTATCGGAAGCAGAAAGACTAATTTTCCCAGTGATTTGGTGAGAGAGGCAAGAGCACCTAGGAGAGATGGGGGTGGGCAGAAGCAGGCAAAGAAGAAAAGTGGTTCCCCAAGAATAACACAGTCCTATCCCATGATTGTGAAGGAGAGGATTCTGATGAAGAATGGTTGGCTGAAGAGTTATGACTTTGTCAACCACTGTGTTTCTAAGAAGTCTCAGGCACCAGAAAGACTAAGCTCATCTTCCTCCTTACAGGATAAAGAGAAATCAGCCAAACCTACCTCCATGTGTGCAGCCACGACTCAGGGCACGACCCATAATGGGACTGGCAGACAGGCTCAACAGCTTCCTAGGTGAGTGTCAGTCCCACAGCCCCACTGGTGAGACCACAATGCCAGGTCCTTCATTCACGGTTTTCTGTGGGCCATCTTTTAAAGAGAAATCAGATTAGGTGTGCTTATATCAATATGTGGTTCAGGCCCTACTAGCTTATACATTTGATAAATTACTTAGGTAATGGGAAAGTGAGTATGTTCCAGAAGAGGGCACCTTGAGCCCTAGAAACTATCACATGCAGTGTCACTTGTCCACACAGTCATAGGAAAGTAGATGTGAATTCAAGGACCTCCAATTTCAAAGAAAGTACAGTCAGTTAGGCTTTGAAAATCTTTTTGGTTTAAAAAGTTTCCTAGTAATCGCATTAGTTTCCATTTGTGCAATGAGGAAAATTGCATAAGCATAAAATCATGCTTCAATGCAGAAACCAAGAATTTATGAAAAATGGCAATAAAGCAAATTGGTGGTTGGTGAGGTCATATCATAAAGATCTCTATGGTAAACTTAAACCAAGAGGTTTAATTTAGCAGAGAGAAAGAGGAGGCCTCAGGTAGAAGCAGATACCCTAGGCAGAACATTTTTAGGGAGCCACATCTAGGAAGTCATCTTTAGGTTTTCCTCTTCAGTGTCAACGTGCTTAACTAGAATGTAGTCATATCCTGATGAAGGGATACCACCATTTATCCAGTCTAAGGTGTAATTTTGCCTTAGTTCTCTCAGAAGGGGTGGTCGAGCTAAGTTATATTGCTGTGGGCTGGAAGACGATGCATAGATGTCCAGATTTTCCCGTGTTGTGCAAAGTAACCAGCCAGAAGTCCATATGACCTTCTTCATGATCTCTGAATTTTTAGCAAGGTTTTTTCTTTTTCCATTTTAAGAAGGTACTTGTCCAATAGATGTGCTGGCAACATTTGGATCCAAAGTTCTGCAGTCAGAACTGCCCTTCTAATGTTGGAATGTTTTTTGCAGTGAGACAATAGATAGACTTTCTTTCTTCTCTCAGGAGCCATTGTATTGTCCCCATTGGTTTTGACTGGAATTTTCCTTTTGACAGTCAATGTGACATTCAGCAGGGTAATAACCAATCACGATACAAGGCTATTTGAAGACATGAGAAGTTTGAGGTATGACCGTGACCATTTGTATGCATCCTTGATTCCTGGAACATCTGACTACTTTGCATCATGGGGAGAACCCTGCTTTAGCAGCGGCAAACATTACTGGGAATTAGAGGTGAACGACTCTTGGGACTGGGCTGTGGGTATCTGTGAGGGCTTCCGTGACAATTCCTGGATAAGGAACATTGGCCCACTGGAAGAACTGAGTGGCACGTTCCTCCTGATGTGTGTAAAGGAGGATGATGGTTACAGGCTCTGGGCCACCTGCCCTCTGTCTCCTGTGTTCACAGAGAAATCTCAGGGCGAGGTTGGGGTGTTCCTTGATTTTGACACTGGAAGTTTGAGTTTTGTAGATGTGGCAAAGCATTGGGTTATTTGGAGGTACCATGATGGCTGCTTGAAATCTCCTGTCAGGCCTTTCATGTGCTCTGGCCACAGATGAGGGTGAAGTCAAGAGCCTGACCTGGGACACCCCGGAAACTGGTACCTGGGGGAGCGCCACTCCATCAAAGCCAATGAATGTTAGTTGATTGGCTTTTCTTTTTCTACTTGGATGTAATCTGCTGTTCAAATAAAGACATCTTGACGCCCACAATTTTGTCACTTCAGTTCCATCTTCTTAGACATCAGAATCTCTTGTGCGCCTTTCATGTAGAATATGGGTGCCATTATTGGTCACCCATTTTGAGATTGCTGGGGGTGCCAAAACAGATGAGTATGATTGGAACCCCATGATCCAATCACAGGAACAGGGAGTTTCCACATGAGGTGTGGGCCTGGTTATCTGGGACTCCCATGTGGTCTGCAAACCAGTTTCTTCTTCTTGATGTAGTGTATCCCACACATGGATCGATTTGCCTCAGGGGCAAAAACCTAGTTTGACAGGAATCATCCTGACCCTTTGCATAAAGATAGGCCCTTGCTTTAGTGAGCCCCGTGTAGCTAGGCCTTTCAGCTTTCCAGGGGTATAAATGACAAGGGATGGAGAAAAGAAGTGCCTCATATACTCACCACTGTATTCTCAGAGGGCAACAGGTTGGCTGCTTATCAGGGGCAAGTTCACCAAATATGGGAATGAAGAAATCTAATGATCATGAGACCATGATCTTATCTGAAGGGAACTTTGTTAAAAAAGTCAGGGACAGGGAAGAAGTCCAAAGTTCACATTTCCAGGATTTGAAGGCTGGTGTCCAAAACAGATAATACAGGTTGAGTTGACACCATGGAGTTTTGTCTTCAGGAACGTGCATCTGGGTGGGGAGGCGGGAAATGAAGAGACTGTTTGGCAAGGGACCTGTGTGTGTGTGGTTACACGCAGGGTGGTCATACACTTACTTGCATTGAGGATCATCACTTGGGCCTTGAAGGATGGGATGGGATGGGAGTGATATGGGGCTCCCAAGCAAAGGGTCAGGAAAGAATTCTTAAGACCTTTTTGAGGCCAGAAGATGCTTTTTTTCTACCTGGGGGACAGGACCTGCGGGCAGAAAGAACTGCACTGTGATTGTGAGGAGTGACTGATTATATACTTTTTAGTTAGTGGAGGTTAGGGCTCAAGTAGGTTTCTAAGGCATATGTGCCTGTTAAAAGCAAGGTCTCCACGAATTGGAGGGTTGGCTATTAAGATATGGTCACTTTTAGTCTCCAACAAAACATGAACATTAAGGCAGCCATGGAGCTCCTTGAAGAATGTCATGCTTGCATGGGTCAGGGATTTATCAGTAGGCTGCAAGTTGGAAGGAGACTTAAATAGGGCTACATTTCTCTTGCCTTTGTTCTCCTCGTCAGGAGGACAGAAGAGCAGTATGTGGACACATGCCCCTTACCGTCTGTCCCCATTTCATCATCACACAAGATTGCATTGCTTTCTGTTTCAGCTGTTCTTGTTCCACGCTGGATTGCAGAGTCTCCATTGTCTTTCCACCACCAAATATACTTGCTGGATATATTGTGAGAAACCAACAAAGTAACCTTGTTGATTGAATCAAGTTTGTGTTCTGGACTAGAAAAGGAATAATGCTGGGGAGACATTATAGTCTACCATACTTGGGATCCAGTGTTACTGTGCGGCCTGGAACACGTCACCTAAATGTGACTTTGCCAGTCTTTCCTAGTCCTAAGAGTTTACAGTTTCTGAGCACTTACTGCGTGGTTTCCATATAAACGGAGTTCTCTCTTCTTTACATATAAAAACTTTAATAATCCAGTCTTTCCAATGAAAAAACTGAGCCATGAGATAGTTCAGTGACTTTTGAACCAAGGTGTCAATCTCCAATGTCTGTGCTCTTAACTTTGCCATTGGTTGCTCTCAAAAATACAATTGTCTAGCTGGAGTTTAAATAAAAACTTAAAAAAAGAAAAGGACCAAAAAAAAAAAAAAAAACCCACCCACAACCCAACATACTAAAAAATGCTAAATGACCAAAGATGAGATTTTTTTACACCTTCAAAATATGAAAGAAAAACACATGAAGGGGTCTACTACTGTGCATAGTGAATTTAAAAAAAAATTTTAAAGATTTTGTTTTATTTATTTGAGAGAGAGAGAGTACGTGTGTGTGTACGTGAGAGCAAGCACAGGCAGAGGGAGCGGCAGAGGGAGAGGGAGAAGCGGGCTCCTGGCTGAGCAGGGAGCCCAACGTGGGGCTCCATCCCAGGACCCCGGGATCATGACCAGAGCCTAAGGCAGACGCTTAGCCCACTGAGATACTCAGGCGCCCTTGTGTGTAGTGAATTTGATTTGACCCACAATATTTTGGCTATGAGTCTCAAAAAAACAAATAACATTTATAGATTACCTTTTATCATGGAGAAGTGACCAATGGAAGATCATATTCTATGGTTTTAAAAATTCATTTATAATTCTGTGATTGAATTATGCTGATGAAATTATGGAAATATCAATTTAATCCAAAACCTCTTCTGTCTTTCAGAAAGGTATAGGGGGAGGTTTATTTTCCTACAGCATCCAAAGAAGAAAATCACAGAAGAAAATAGTTATATTAGTAGTACTCATAATCCCGAATTATTTTTTTGTAGTGTCCCCACAAGTGGCATTTTCCAGAGAGTAGTGAGAAAAAAGAAAGCTGTCATGCTATATATATCATACTGTCATGATTATATGTAATATGCTTATTCCAGTATTTCTTAATATAAATAATACTGACACTACAAGAAATTAAATATTTAGTTTTTTAAATCCTTGACCACCCCTATCATACAATGTGAACATTTATCTTGTTCTTGTCCCATGCTGGTTTACAGAGTCTCCATTGTCTTTCCTTATCTTGCTGTCATGCTTCCATTCAATTTTTGAGCTGTGTTAGATTGTTTCCTGTTTTCTGGATTGAGACTATCTATTTTACACCTTTTTATGTTGTCATTCTGCTTTTCAATTTTGCTTTCCGATTCTTCCACTGAGTTCCAATTTCTGCTATGTCATCTGTAATATATAACACCTACCACATTTATGGATGATTCTTTTTAAAATCATTTATTTTTAATTTTAATGTCTTTAACCATCTCTATATTTTGTGTAACATAAACTCTGTTAGGGTTCTTCGATTCCACGGTCTCCAAAATTTCACCTTTTCTGGAATGCCATATACTTGGACTCATGAAATAAGTAGCCTTTTCAGATTGGCTTCTTTCACTTAGTCATATGCATTGAAGTTTCCTTCATGCCCCTTGCTTGCTTGATCACCACTTCTTTTTAGCACTGAATACTATTCCAGCATCTGGGTATACCACAGCTTCTTTTTCCACTCACTACCCGAGGGCATCTTGGTTGTTTCCAACTGGTGGCATTTATGAATAAAACTGCCATAAACATCCTTTAGTGACTTTTGGGGCAGACATGAAGTTTTCAGCTCATCTGGGTAAATACCAAGAACTAAGATTGCTGGATTGTATGGTGGGAGAAGGCTGAGTTTTTAAAGGAACTGCTGCAGTGACTTCCAAAGTAGCTGCCCCACTTTGCATTCCCACCAGCAGTGAATGAGAGCTCCTGGTTGTCCACATCCTCGCCAGTATTTGAGGCTGTCACTAGTTAGGATTTTGGCCATCCTAATAGATGTGTAGCGGTACCTCACTGTTGTTTGAAGTCCTTTCCTGTTAGCCACGTCTCCTTCATTTTACTTTCTTTCAGCCCCACCCCCACCCCCATCCTTTCTCTAATGCTATGCTTCTTGGGTGAGGTGCTGGTTATTTGTTTCTTTACAGTTAAGACAAAGCCCTGGAGAGACTGGTGGCAAGGTGTGCTGGCATGGGGATGGAGGATTTTCAGTAGCACAAATGAAGCCTCTTGATGGTCAATATTAATCTCAACTCAGAATTTGGGCCAATTTTCTTTTATTTTTAAGGGTTTGTAAATTACAGAAGGGACCTATCCCAAGTGCGGTGTGTTTATCTCATTAATCACCCAGGAGAGTAACTTTCTCTTTCTTCTCAGAAACAGAGAATCACACACACTCGCGGACTTTAACTCACATGCTGAGTGCTGAGAGTGAAGAACTGTGAGCTCCTGCTGAGGAGTCTGAATCGCTGGGACCACATAAGTGGCCCAAAGACCTAGAAATGGCCTTGCCTAAAGGCTAAGATCACTGGTCCAAAGAAGACAGAATGAAGTGTCTGGAATGCATGGAGAGTAACCTTCCTTCCAAGGACAGCCACACATTCAAAACAACCCAGTCACAGACCGACTGGGAAAAAATAGCTGTTAAGGATTTGTCTGGACAAATGTGCAAACTGAAATGGCTGGAGGTTTCTTATCACTTGAGAAAAATTTGCACTGTGACAAGAATTAGTCCTGGAATATTTGAAAGTCTGTTAAAGCCAGGGACGCCTCATTATATTTTTCTACACATTCTTGGCTATTTTCATTGTTGGTTGTCATGGATATTAGCATCACAGAAGTATTCTTACCCTTTATGTATGAAAAACAGTTGGGGTTGGAGAGCATATTTTATTCTTTGATGTCTTACTGAAACATTTCCTTATTTATCAATGTTTTCAAAGCACAGAATTACACTATGAGAAAATAATGGTGATATTTTCATACCTCTGCTTGTGAATCATGATTTTAAGTCATATTTTCTAACTTATTCAGTGTCCACTGTTTCCTAGCCTTGTCCTACTTGCATGGGATACAGAGATGAAAGTTACCATTCCTGACTTGGGGACACGCACAGTCCCGCAGGGAAGAAGCACCAGTAAGGGAAATGAGGAAGAGGCAGCAAAGCACACATACTGGACAAATACAGGCTAAAAAGCTCCGTTTTCTATCACAATAAGATGGCGCTGGTTAAAATAACACAATCTCTTTTCTTATCCATTTTCTCACCTATACACTCTTGTTCTGGGGATCAAATTACCATCATATAGAATGTAAGTGAAGATTGGATTTAGTGCTTAGGATACACGCCCCGCTAACAGTGTATTAAAAAAAAAAAAAAAAAAAAAAAAAAGGCATGTTGGCTTTCCTCCTTCCTGCTGATCCAAAAGTACCCATTCATTGGAAGAAGTCCCCCAGAAGAGTGGGCAGGTACTGCTAATTGATGGCCACACAGCTTTCCCGCCCCCCCCCCTTTTTTTAAAGATTTATTTTATTTGAGAGAGAGTATGAGCGCAGTTGCGGGTGGTGGGGGAAGGATCAGAAGGAGAGGGAGGGAAGCGGGCGCCGCGCTGAGCAAGGAGCCCCACCAGGGCTCCATCTCCCGACCCTGAGATCATGACCTGAGCCAAATCAGGAGTGGGATGCTTAACCGACTGAGCCACCCAGGCACCGCAGCTTTTCCCTCTTAGCATTTCGCTGGAAATGCAACTGAAGCCAGGAACTCAGCGCCAGAGGGGGTTGTGGCTTTTTGGCTGCAGGATCCAGATGTCCCATTTAATTAGACCTGGCTTTTCTGCACCTTCCCAGGGGGAACTTTTCATCTCCTCACGTGGACGGGGACCAGTGCTGGGCACGCAGAACAACAAGTGCAGATGCCCCGCTGCCACCTGGCATGCAGAGTGCTGGCTCCCCCCGCTCCCCCCTTCCCTTGCCCGCAGCCGCTCTTCATCGGAGCCCACAGTTTCCCTCCAGAGCTCTTCTGGGCGCCACCCCCGCCGAGGTCGTCTGCCCGCCCTGTCCCGCGCCCAGTGGGACTGCAGGCGCTGGAGGACAGGGTGCAGACGCCGCGTGTGGAAGAGGGAAGGAGAGCCGCCTCAGGTCCACCCTGCAGCACCCTCCCGCCGCGCCCCCCTTTGCAGAACGTGCGCGGAGTGAAGGAGGCCGCCTGCTCCCGAGAGGGCCGCGTGGGGGCTCCGGAGACTGCGCGCGGGCAGATTCAGTGATGGGGCCAGGAGCCCCAGGATCCACTTGGCAAAGGTCCGCCGTGTCCTCGTCCGGTCGGAAGGTTCCTCCAAGCCTCCCACTCTTGAGCCCAGGGCTGAGCCTCCCGCCTGGACGCCGCACACGCAGCGGGCACTCGCAACACCTCCCTGCCGGGTCCAGTATCTTAAGGAGCTGCGAAGAGCTGCCAGGAGCTTCTGAGCGCCGGGCGTGCTGGTTTTTGTTTGTTTTTGTTTGTTTGTTTTTAAGATTTTTATTTATTTGACAGCGAGAGACACAGCGAGAGAGGGAACACCAGCAGGGGGAGTGGGAGAGGGAGAAGTAGGCTTCCCGCCAAGGGCCCAATGCGGGGCTGGATTCCAGGACCCCGGGATCATGACCTGAGCCGAAGGCAGACGCTTAACGACTGAGCCACCCAGGCGCCCCACGCCTGGCGTTTTGTAAGTTCTTGGTGCCACAAGTTCCTGAGAGCGGGTGTCTGGACGCGTTGCCACTAGGGGGCAGCTCGGTTCTCTGTCCCCTGGCCTCAACCACCGGTAACCCCGCGCTGCGCGGGAGCCTCTGTGAAATAGGGACTTCTTGGGGCTGGCTCCAAGGACGCCAAAACGTTCCTTGACCCATCCAGCCCCTGAGCTGGATTTGTTGGAGCCAGGCTCTCTATGGTAGCTGGATGCTGGAACCCGGGGCAGTAGCGAAGCTCCCTCTTGAACTTGGCCGCCTTCTGCCCTGGACCCGCATGGCAGGTACTGCTGAACCAGATTTCAGAGGTGTGTGTTTGGCTACCTGGCTCCTGCCGCATCCACGACCAACTGTACTTTTGTCTACTCAATATTTTTCCATAGATCGACTTATACACTCAATGATTTTTCCAAAGAAAACATCGTAAACCTAACAAAATCAATGTGATTTGCTTTTCTGAAGATAACAAAAATAATGAAAACAGTGAAATTATGTGTCTAGATAAAATAAAGAAGAGACGAAAAATGCAAATATATTTAATAACATTTTTGACACTGCGTCCTGGACTACCCATCCTGAGAAACATAGGAGGCGTTTGACTCAGGCCACATAATCTTTTTTAAAAAAATATTTCTATTATTTCCTATTGTCTTTTCAAAATAGCTTGGAGAAATAAGCTCTTATTAAGCAATCAAACGTTAATTTTCTCACTAATAAATTCAGATCTCTTTTGGGGGTCAAGATTTTGTGCCAAATGAAAACTAACTACAGCATTATCAGTCCCATTGGATATCTAGGAAAAAAACAGTGAAGGTTATTCTACAAGAATTCAGTAAGAATAGAATGATACAGATCGACATTATTTGTTAAACTGAGGTTATTTACATACTAGCCACAAATGCTACCAGCAGTCCGCAGACTCTTCAGCCACAGTTCCAGCTCCCTAACAGCTTCTCGGTAATCTCCAGGTGCCCTGTCAGTCCTCAGCTTAGAACAGAGGAATCTTAATCTAGAGACAGGAGGTGTAGCAGAACAATCCTTGAAATGTCCACACCAAAACCAAGATCAGGAGAATTTGCTGCGGCTCTTTTGGAACCAGACGCCAAGGCCCCGCTGGGTCTCTTAGCCCTGGCACCTCACTTCTGCAGCAACCAGGAAAGGAATCTGGAATCTCAGCCACAGGACACCTGCTGTCTGATCACGTGTGTGTGTCTGTGTGTCGGGGGGGCGGGGGGGGGGGATGGGGGGCCATGCTGGGGAAGACAGGTTAGAATGTCCTCCCTCTGCACCATTCCCACCCCACTCAGGGCTCTGGTTCCTTTTCTATGTTTTGTCTTCTAAAAAAATATATTTCATTTATTTTTCAGAGAGAGAGAGCCCACAAGCAGGGGGAGGGACCGAGGGAGAAGCAGGCTCCCTGCTGAGCAAGGAGCCTGATGCAGGACTCCATCCCAGGACCCTGGGATCATGACCTGAGCCGAAGGCAGATGCTTAACTGACAGAGTCACCCAGGGGCCCCTGGTTCCTTTTCTCAATGTGCTTCCAGTCTTCCTCAGGACCCACCCAGGTTCCTCATGCCCTCCCTAATTGCTGGGTGGTCCTGCTGCACTTCCTTATAGGCCTGTTCTCTAGGCCCCTATTTATTATGTACCTTGTTCTTAAAATTTTCTCAGAGCACCAAGAGGCTATTTCCTAGTTTCAATAGCTGAAGAAGTAAATAACTTGAAAAGTCTACAATATGGAGAATAATTTAAAAATACTATATAATATTTAACACATGATATAAAGGAAGATATTGATCAATGTAGGTTTAGTGCATGATAGCTTGTGGATGTGTGTTTTAACTAAGCAATTTATTAATGCTTTAAAAACCAGGGCATCCACATGGCATCCACAATTACAACCACAATTACAAAGCATACTCTGAAGGATATAAAATTGGAAAATGACAATACCAAGTGGGTGATTTAAGAAACCAGAATTTCAATTGCATTATTAGCATTACAATATTATGAGCATGACATAAGAAACATTTACTAAAATAATGCAATTATTCAGTCAGATTGCATCAGGACATTCTTTTGGTAGATGATTCTACACAGTAAGTGTAGATTGAAACACTTACCTTTATTTATTTTTTTGTTTTGTTTGTTTAAGAGAGAGAGAGAGAGAGAGAGCTCAAGACTGCTTGAGAGTGCCAGCAGTGGGGAGGGGCAGAGGGAGAAAGAGGGAATCTCAAGCAGGCTCCATGCTCAGCGAGGAGCTCAATGTGGAGCTGGAGCTCCATCTCAGGACCCGGAGATCATGACCTGAGCAGAAATCAAGAGTCAGATGCTTAACCGACTGAGCCACCCAGGTTCCCCTTATATTTTCTTATATTTAACGGCATAGAGCCTTGTGATGTTTCTTGATGTGTCAGTCTGGTTAGGCTAAACTACAGGGATATAAGGGAGGAACTCCAGGACTTCTTAGCATCCTCACATCTCTTGCAGCTATTCAAGCAGATCCTAATCTAGGTGCTGCTGTGAAGGGATTTCGCAGCTGTAATTAAAGTCCCTAAAGGAATCTAAATGAGGGTGATGATCCAGGTGGACCTGACTGAATCAACAAAAACCTTTAAAGGAATGGTTTGGGCATTCCCTGAATAAAATTCCAGACAGCAAGTGGAGTCTACATTGCCCCAGTTGCCCCGGACTGCCTGTGGAAGGTTCTAGACTGCTCCTGCTTTCCCTCCCTGAATGATTGCCCCTCTGTTCTCAGACTGGCTTACCTAGTGTCTGCAGTCCTCATAGAAGTCAATTCCTTGTAGATTTTCTTTTCCTCCTGCTCTCCTTCATCCTCTCCCTCTCCTCCTCCCTCTCCTGCCCATTCCAACCCCCTGACCATTAAGGTTTATTTCTCCAGTTGATCCCTGACTAATACAAGCCTGACAGATTTATCTTCCCTATTAGTACATTTCACATTCTACTACCACCGCCCCCCCTTTTTTGTGTGAAAATGACCCCTCTCTTAGTTTCTGTGGTACACACATGCTGGTTCCTCTGGTATATGGAAAATTGTAGACACAGTAGATATTCCTGTCTCTTGTGTAAAGCCTTGTATAATTTCTGAGTTAGCCTGCACATCCTTCTATGGCATACTGTGCTACTCCCATTAATATAATAAATACCCACGCGTAGTCAGCAAATGCTAGATATTTGGAAGATTTAAATGTCCTAGAGTCAATATATACTAAATATTTGGTCAGGAGTAATCACGAAAGTTACGGTAAGAAGACATATTAGACAATTTCCAGTAAGTTTAGGCCAAAATGATTATAAAGTTTTCCACTTCAGTGGAATTTTATTTTATGAACCTCTTTCAAACATTCTCCTTTTTAATCAACAGTAGATAAACCACAGAATAATATCACAGAAAAAGTGATCTTCAATAAATGAAAATAAAAACAAATTATTTCACTTCACTAAATGGTTTCTAAAACACACTCTCTAAATGATACATCTAAAGCACATCACCAGATAGACTTATATGTACTCATCGAGATCTAATCATTCATTGAATAACATGTAACGAGTTCATCCTAAGTGTAGATATTGCTGCAGGTGCTGATGATACAGTAGTGTCATTGCCATCATTAATCCTACGTATCAGGGGAAGGCACAGAAATCAATAACTAAAAATGGATGAAATAATATTAGATGTGACAAGTAAAATGAAAGAAATAAGATGCGGGATAGAGAGGGATGGGATTAGCTATGTCACATGTATTTGTATCTATATTTTGTGTACTCTAGTTATGAAAATGGAGCTGCAAACAAGACACAGAAAATCCCTTTCCTATACAACCAACAATCTAATCCAGGGAAGGCGTATATCCGACATTAAATAAGGAAAACATATGATGAGTTAGAGTCTGATAGTAGTCTGTAGAACAGTAAAGAAGGAAAGAGGAAAGGAGGAGCAGGGAGTGGGGATGAGAAGAGAGGATGCCCCAGATCTCAGAAGTAGGGCTAAATAATGGATTGCAGTCCAGCCCATATAGCTCCAAAACCCACTCTTGAGGACCAGCGGGGCTACTTTGCAAATATGTGAGTTGGAAGAGAGGAGTCAGGAATTCACTTGTCAGGGAGACTCTTAATGTGCACTTCATCAAGAACTTATTAAGTGGGTAAAATTGGTTGGATAAAAGAATTTCGATCCTGGTACAGAAAAGGAGGGGGGAAGGAGAAATAAAGTTCTAAGGGCTCTGTGAATTGGCAAGGCTAAGCCCTAGGTTTAACAGACTGACCTGCCATGACACAGAGAATCAGTGAGATTCAACAGAAGAGATAAAAATGGGTTTATATTCTGAGTAACCCAATGTCCTGGCTGGATTAGGTGAATTTAAGGAGAGAAGCAATCGGAGCTGGTTATTAGAAGATGCCTCCATGTCTCCATGAGGAACAGCATCATACAGGGAGACCTGAAAGGGAGGACAAGGATATTTGTATATATTCCCATAACTCCAGGAAATTACAGCCAGAATGGCTCACGAGAGGGAACTCTTAAGAAGAAAATGTGCCATAGGCCGGATATGGAACTCCTCCAGCTAAAAATTGAGGAATGGTGTGTCAAGGCAGTGAACATTCAGCTGCCTGGAAATTCTTTCTCTCAGCTGAAATCTATATTCTCTTAAACTTACATCATTTGTTTCCAAAAATATATTTCTATCACTGTACCTGCTTTATTGGGAGGGAGGGATTTCCTCTTCAGATGATACTCTAGAATTTTTACTCTTCACTCATATCTCTTATCCTATAATAATAGCAAACAAATTGGTGAAATGATGAATGTAAAAGCTGAAAGGCAAATAGCCTATCTAAAAGTGAATAATTATCCGTTTTGGCTTCTGAAAATCTACAAAATAATATTTAGGTTAATTTTTGGTCATAGCAATCTGACCTCTATTTTCCCTTTAATTTATTTTTTTAATTCTTTTAATGTTTATTAACATATAATGTATTATTTATTTCAGGGGTACAGGTCTGTGATTCATCAGTCTTACACAATTCACAGCGCTCACCATAGCACATACCCTCCCCAATGTCCATCACCCAGCCACCCCATCCCTCCCACCCCCTCCACTCCAGCAACTCTCAGTTTGTTTCCTGAGATTAAGAGTCTCTTATGGTTTGTTTCCCTCCCTGGTTTCGTCTTGTTTCATTTTTCCCTTTAATTTATACCTCTTGATTTGTCCCTTTATGTTCTTTCAACCCTGACATATTTGGGAATACATGCCTCTGGACAGGCTCAACCACTCTCTAGGGAAGGGGCAGCCCATTAGCAGTGTGCACAGGATCTATTACTTTTTGTTGGGATCCTTTGGGTACTCGTTCCCCTTTTGCTCATTATTATAATAATTTTCAGAAATAAGTGCATTATTTGACCACAAAAACCTTTCATAACTTGTAATGATATTTGCAAGATGAAGAGTGAATTATAGTGGAAAACTGAAATATGACCCAGGCTCCCAGTGAGTCAGTTGCTTAATAAGTAAAAAGAATGATATAGAAAAGCAAAAATGGAAGTGACTGGAGCAATAGTCAGAGTCAAGGAAAGTCATTAATGTTACATAAAAATTATACGTTTACTCAGCATATTTAATTGTTAGCAGCTAGGAATAGATTTCAAGGGGTAAATATTTTACTAGGGCTGGTTGTTCTTCTTTGTATTACTTAGTTTCTAATAAGGGCATATGCTGCTCATGTAATAGAAACTGTGAATAAATATGTACATATTATCACCAGAATCATTTTTGTAAAAAAATCCAGGCAAAATAATTTTTAAAAGTTTTTTTTTTTTTTTAGCAAAATCACATTATGAAGAGCTATTGTTAAATCTGAGGGCTCCCATTTTTAGCTGTCAAAAATAATGCTACTATGAATATTTGAGTTCAGGTCTTTGTACAGACATATGCTTTCATTTCTCTTGGGTACACACCTAGGAGTGGGATTTCTGGGTTCTCTGGTCAATTTATGTTAACATTTTAAGAAAGTGCAGAATGCCTTTGCCAAGGGTGCTGCATCGGAGCCATCCTGCCCCCCTCCCAAGGCACTGGGGCTGCGGGGGCAGAAGGGCCTGCATTTCCCACCACTCCCTTCTCCCACCACACATCACAAAAAGCCACAACAGCAGGTCTGCTGTCTAAACAGCCATCCCCGTGCTTTCCAGCGTACAACCTAAAAGCATCATCGTTCATGGACAGGGGCCTAAGTCAGAGGCTCTCCGAGGATGGTCCAGGCGTTAGGACCAGCACCAGCATCTTAGAACGTGTTAGACGGGCAAACTCTCCAGCCTCACCCCAGACGCACTGAATCACAAATCTCTGTGATTGAGGCCGGGAGGAGGTCTGTGCTCTAACAACCCTGCAGGTGATTCAGATGCATCTCCTAGGTTAATGCAGTCTTGAGGTTAATCTCCGAGAAGGATGCTTTCTCAGAAAGGAAACACGGCACAGCTGGGAAGGGAAGCTTCTTTTGTCCTCTCCCGATCAAATCCTCCCCTTTCTGAACCTAGACAGTCTAGGTAAGAGATACAGAGAATCAGTTCTGGGTGGTGGGGCAGACCGGAAGAGGCCAGGGAGGTTCCCTGAGGACAAGCACCAACTGGAAGGTGAGCAAAGTGAGTTGTCTAAAACAAGATTGCCTTGCTTCTGGTTACTGTTTGCTGTTCTTGTAGTTTTCCTGAAGGCTTTAATCAAAGTGCCAGTCTCATCTCTGCCCTCTGTTTGGAGGTGGGACCAGCTTCAATCAGCATATTCATGTGGAACACACACACACACTCACCCATGGTCACCTCGATGGTGACAGGGGTTATCCAGAAAGCCTTCAAAGAAGTGGAACTGGAGAACCCTCCTCTGCACCTGGAGACATGCCTCCAGAGCTCCTTGAGTTTCATTTCTGTTACTGAAAGGGGCTTCATGCTCTTCACACAAACATCTGTGAATACCGTAGGGATAGTAGTCTGCCTCCACTCTCCTAACACAACTGCGCACACATATTTTTGCTGCTTGCAATATGTTTGTAAATGCTACATAATGAAAGGCAGTTACATTAAATCATTGTAACCCATAATACAGAAAGAGTTTTTCTCAGTAATACCGTTAATATTTGCTAATACTTTTGGTTCCTTTTTTTTTTCAATTTTGTGATTCATTGAAAGGAAATGTTATTAAGAAAATTAGCCAAAAAATTGGAATTGACTGGTAAGGTTGCTTTCATATGTATTGAGAGAGGAATTGATGGGAAGAGAGAGAGAGAGAGAGAGTGAGAGAGAGAGAAGTCTCCGTGCTATGAAATCAGGTGCGCTTTTGATATCCTTCTTGGGAAAATGCAGGATTGGCAAAATTTAACAGAATATATAATAATTTGAAATTTATTTCCCTAATCCCTAATCACAGCAATGTCTGTATCCTCTTGAAGAAGTCTGAGTGTGTGTGAGCATGCACGTGCACATGAGAAAGGGAGAGAAGAAACACAAATATTCCCATCCCTCCCGAAAGCTTTGTATTTTTTTTTTTTAAAGATTTTCTTTATTTTAGAGAGAGAGAGAGCAGGGGAGAGGGGGAGAGAGAATCTCAAGGAGACTTTGCCTTGAGTGCAGGGCTCGATCTCGTGAACCTGAGATCATGACCAGAGCCAAAACCAAGAGTTGGACGCTTAACCAACTGAGTCACCCAGGTGCCCCAAAAGTTCTGTAATTTTGGAGGAGCTCTTGTGTCTGAAGAAAAACAAGAAAAAGCGGTCATGGTTTTCAAGGCTGAATGAGATACGGGATCTTTTTTCTTCTTCTTTCTCTCTCTTTCTCTTTCTCTTTTTCTCTCCTTCTCTTTCTCTTTCTCTTCTTTCCTCCCCCGCCCCCTCTCTCTCTCATTCTTTTCTGCCCTTGGTATTATGAGACGCTGATTTGAAGTAAGGGCTGGGCTAAGCAGAGGTGAATATTGAAGAAAGGTTTCACTTAGTGGCTTTGAGAGGAACAGTACAGATGGTTATTTTGACTGTTCATGGCTTTGATTTGTATAAATCAGTTGGTATAAAGGAGGCAATTCAACCCATTTGTTTTTGTTGCTGTTCCTTCCCTGTTTCTGAGTGGCTGTTACTTCCTTCTGAGGAACAGAGGAGAGGAGTACGCTACCTAGAACTTCTGGCCCCAGGAGGCTGCTTAAATGCCTATTGTCAGGAAAACTAGGATGGGTCCTGGGGGTGTGTGATGAGCGCCCCACTTAGGAATATTATACTCATGCTGCCAGGGCCATGTCTCCCAGAGAATGAAGAATGGGGGAAAGCTATGAGGAGCTCTGTTCTGTGTGCCAGTTGGGTGCTTGCTCTCAAAGCTAGAATGGGGACTGATCTACATCCAACCCTCCCTAATCTAGGGAGCTCTATTCAAGGACACCTGACAAGCTATGGCTCCATTAAGCAAAAGGAACATTGAGTCCTGGATGTGTGCTTCGCTGGGTGTTTGGCGAGAAATGAGTTCCCAGAACGCATGAACTCACTTCTCATGCTTTACCATGCCTAGAGTCCTCATACACCCCATCAATTCTCCCATCCCTTTGGGGCTCCACTATGAACCTAAAGGGGGTTCCTGATCTCACCTATGTCTAAAGGCAGCTGAGACCGTCTGTGGCTCTGAGAGACTCTTAATAATAGTTTTGGAAAGGCTCAAGAGCATGAGGGAGCAATCTATAGATTCAGTCTGGGGGTTGTGGGAGCCCAAACGTAGCATCATGCCCCATCCTACAAACTGAGAGCTAAATGAAGGAAGGTCAAACTGTCTAATACCCAACTGTTAGATTTGACAAGCTCCTTAGTGGAGAACTTTTGGCCATTCTCTGCTGTGACTTTTAGCCAGGTCAGGGAGCTGCAGGAAGTGATAGTTGAGATCTGTTACTACTGTGGGACATGACCATGGGGGTGGGGTGGGGGTGGGGTCTTGGAACCCTGAGTGTGCGAAACAGATGAAATCTCCACCCTGGATTATATCCAATGGGTCTATTTCTCAACATCGTTTTTCCCTTACCAATTTTAAAGTTTTAAAAACCTTTTAGGGTCTTTCCTGGCTCTTTTACCTATTACTGACTCAAATGTGGGTTTTCTCTCAATCTCTTGCTGGGTTTTTACCACTTTGGTACTTGTGTCTCTACCTTTCCTTTCATCCCTCTCTTTTCGCCCTTCTCTCGAGTGTGCTCCCTCTCTCCTTCATTGTCCTTCTGTTTATATGCTTAATAACAGGAATGGTGAACAGTTGTGCAAGGCCCTGGTCCAGTGACCCGCTGTGAGACAGACACTTTGTTTTGCAAGTGAGGAAACAGGTGTCTGGGCTGGTAAGCAGTGGGGCCGGGACTCTAACCCGGTAGCTCAGCTTCAGGAACCGCACTCTTAACTATGATGCCATATTACTCTCAGCTGTGTTGTCCCGTTTGGGTCTTAATGAACAGCAGCTTTGTGCCAATTCCATAAAATGGAATTTTATACCACCCAAGAGTAACTTTGAAACGTACAGGAAATGTTGCCTGTCACCTCTGCTATCAGCATCGCATATTCTCTACAACTTGGGTGCTCTTCCCCAAGGATTATCTTCCTCTTGGATTCATGGGTGCATTCAGTTAAAGTAAGGGCAATTTACTTTGTGCAGGCACTGTTTGAACTTTTTTCTCTCTATCTGCCCATAGCACCACTGGAAGCTTCCTTGGCTCAAACTACATTTCTCTTTTTGTACCACTTTTCCTAAGTTCCTCTCTAGTCCTGATGCTTCTTCTTGCCCCACTCTTCTTTCTACTTCTGTACCTGGACATTACTTTTCTCTTCCTCTCTTCCTGTTTACATAATCCCAAATACCTCCTGTCCTATTAGACATGATCTCCTCACATGTTTATGGGATCAATCAAGACAGGAGAACCTTCACTCCAAGTATTTGAAATGAAGTCATGCCACAGGAATAGGACTGAACATTTCGAGAACCCTCACCCTTTGCTTCCTCCCCTCAACCTGGGCATCTTACATTCTTATTGCTAGATCTCAGGTAAGAACAGCAGCCCCCATTTCTCATTCTGTGATATTTAGATGATCAGCTCATCTCATGTGGTGAACATGAAGAGGAAGAACAGGGCCCTGGAACGTGGGTAGAGACAGTCTAGACCTTTGTACTGGGATCTGGACTGAAGAAGGAGAAGGACTTCAAAATGCTTCTCTCAGACCTCATGGTTCTACTGAATATAGGTGCATATAGGGACACAGTCAGAGGACTGTGGCAAGGACAGGGCCTCCCCCTTCAGTGCAGAGTGTTAATATAAACACTAGATTTTAGCAAATAGATGATACGTCTGTGAGCCAGTATCAAAAACCCTCATGATGCAGGAGAGGGGGAGGTCACAGGAACTGGCCTGACTGTCCTTTCAGAGGACGGGCCACACAGGGACCATGAGAATAGAACAAGCACGGTCTGAAGGTGGGGCTGAGGTTTCTCTCTTCAGGCCACACTTACTGGTAAGGTCCAGATTCCAGTAGTGCAGTTGTTCCTCCATATCCTTACCAATGCCTGGCGTGGTCTGTTTTGTTGTTTTGGTTTGATTTTAATGTTAGCTCTTCTATTGGGTGTGTAGTTGGATCTCATGGTGGTTTTAATTTGCATTTCCCTAATGACTAATGATGTTTAGCATCTCTTCCTATGCTTTACCTGCCCGTTGTATATTTTCTAGGGTGAAGTGTCTGTTGAATATTTTGCCTACGTTTTTAGTTGGTTTGTTGCCTGTTTATTCAGGTTTGAAAAATTTTAATAGGTTTTGGACAGAAATCCTTTATCAGGTATATGATTTACAAATATCTTCTGCTAATCTGGTGGCTGTCTTTTCACAGTCTAAATAGTATCTTTTTAAAGAGCAGATGTCCTTCATTTTGACGATGTTCAATTTATTGATATTTATTTTTATGGATCATGATTTTGGTGTTGTAGCTAAGAAATCTTTGTATAAACCAGAGTCACAGGGATTTTTAATCTGTATCTTCTAAAGCTTTTTAAAAACTTTTTACATTTTACATGTATATCTATGATTCATCTTGAATTAATTTTTGCATAAGGAGTAAAGCTTAGTTGGAGGTTAAGTGTTTCTTGCATTTGCCTGCCCAGTTGTTGCAAAAACCCGTCTTCATTGAATTGATTTTACACCTGTGTTCAAAAATCAACTATCCATATCTACGTAAGTTAATTTTTGGGCTCTATTCTCTTCCATTGATCTATGTGTGTGTCTCTTTATCAACACGACAATGTCTTGATTACCATAGCTTTATAGTCGGTTTTAAAATTAGAAAAGTGTGGGAAAGAATAAAATTACAAAGTATGATTCTAACGTTATTCTTCATTTTCAAAAAATTGTTAATTCCTCTCGTTTCTTTGCCTTTACACATAAATTTTAATATCAGTTTGTCTAAATCTACAAACATCCTGCTGAGATTTTTGTACGAATTGCATTATATCTATCAATCAAAATGAAAGGAATTGTCATGTTTCCTATGTTGTCTTCCAAACCATAAAAAGGATGTCACTCTCCATTTATTTGGTCTTTTTGATGTCTTTCATTAGGACTTTATAGATTACAGCATACAGATATTGTGCATGTTTTGATAAATTTCCCTACATTTTTCTTTTACTTTCTCTTTTCTTTTCTTCCTTCTTTCTTTCGTTCTTTTTCTTTTTCTGGTTGTTTTTTTTTTTTTTTCATATTGCAAACGGTATCTTTACTTTGGGTTTCACGTAATACATTGCTAGCCTATAGAAACATGATGGGGTTTTTGTTGTTATTTCTTTTATATAAACTTGTTCTTTTGGACTTGAAAAAAATTGCATGAGTACTTCAGAGAGTTCCTCTATACCCTTGCATTTGCTTTTCTAGAGCTGCCATAACAAAGTATCACAAACTGAGGGGCTTCGAACGAAAGAAATGTATTGTCATACTTCTGGAGCAACTAAAATCAAGGTGTTGGCAGGACCATACATCCTCACAGATCAGAGGACACTGGGGATACCTAACATTTCGATTCAATATGGTACTCTGGATTGGATCCTAAACTAAACAGAGCATATGAGTGGAAAAATTGATGAAAGCCAAGTCAAGTCTGAGTCTAATTGATGGTAATGTGCCAGTGTCAATTTTTTAGTTTTCTTTTTTTTAACATTTTTTTATTTAGCTATGTTAATCATCATACATTACATCATTAGTTTTTGATGTAGTGTTCCATGATTCATTGTTTGTGTATAACACCCAGTGCTCCATTCAGTACGTGCCCTCTTTAATACCCATCACCAGGCGAACGCATCCCCCCATCCCCCTCCCCTCTAGAGCCCTCAGTTTGTTTCTCAGAGAACATAGTCTCTCCTGGTTCATCTCCCCCTCCGATTCCCCCCCTTCATTTTTCCCTTCCTACTATCGTGTTTTTTTTTTTTTTTAACATATAATGTATTCTTGGTTTCAGAGGTACAGGTCTGTGATGCAACAGTCTTTTACAATTCACAATGCTCACCATAGCACATACGCTCCCCAGTGTTTATCACCCAGCCACTCCATCCTTCCCACCCCCTACCACTCCAGCAAATCTCAGTTTGTTTCCTGAGATTAAGAATTCCTCATATCAGTGAGGTCATATAATATATGTCTTTCTCTGATTGACTTATTTTGCTCAGCGTACTACCCTCCAGTTCCATCCACGTCGTTGCAAATGGCAAGGTTTCATGCCTTTTGATGGCTGCATAATATTCCACACCACGTCTTCTTTATCCATTCATCTGTCGATGGACATCTTGACTCTTTCCAAAGTTTCGCTATTGTGGACATTGCTGCTATAAATATTGGGGTGCATGTACCCCTTCAGATCCCTACATTTGTATTTTTGGGGTAAATATCCAGTAGTGCAATTGCTGGATCGTATGGTAGCTCTATTTTTCAATTTTGAAGAACCTCCATATTGTTTTCCAGAGTGGCTGCACCAACTTGCATTCCCACCAACAGTGTATGAGGCTCCCCCTTTCTCCGCATCCCTGCCAACATCTGTCGTTTCCTGACATGTTAATTTTAGCCATTCTGACTGGTGTGAGGTGATATCTCATTGAGGTTTTGATTTGGATTTCCCTGATGATGAGCGATATTGAGCACTTTGTCATCTTTCTGTTGGCCATTTGGATATCTTCTTTGCAGAAATGTCTGTTCATATCTTCTGCCCATTTCTTGATTGGATCATTTGTTCTTTGGGTGTTGGGTTTCAGAAGTTCTTTATAGATTTTGGATACTAGCCCTTTATCTGATATGTCATTTGCAAATATCTTCTCCCATTCTGTCGGTTGTCTTTTGGTTTTGTGGACTGCTTCTTTTGCTGTGCAAAAGCTTTTTATCTTGATGAAGTCCCAAGAGTTCATTTTTGCCCTTGCTTCCCTTGCCTTTGGCGATGTTTCTAGGAAGAATTTGCTGCAGCTGAGATCGAAGAAGTTGCTCTCTGTGTTCTCCTTTAGGATGTTGATGGACTCCTGTCTCACATTGAGGTCTTTCAACCATTTGGAGTCTATTTTTGTGTGTGGTGTAAGGAATTGGTCCAGTTTCATTCTCCTGCATGTGGCTGTCCAATATTCCCATCACCATTTGTTGAAGAGACTATTTTTTCCATGGACGTTTTTTCCTGCTTTGTCGTAGGTAAGTTGACCATGGAGTTGAGGGTCCATTTCTGGGCTCTCTATTCTGTTCCATTGATCTACATGTCTGTTTTTGTGCCAGTACCATACTGTCTTGTTGATGACAGGTCTGTAATAGAGCTGAAAGTCCAGAATTGTGATGCCGCCAGCTTTGCTTTTCTTTTTCAACACTCCTCTGGCTATTTGGGGTCTTTTCTGATTCCATACCAATTTTTGGATTATTTGTTCCATTTCTTTGAAAAAAGTGGATGGCATTTTGATGGGGATTGCATTGAATGTGTAGATTGCTCTAGGTAGCATTGACATCTTCACAATATTTGTTCTCCCGATCCATGAGCATGGAACGTTTTTCCATTTCTTTGTGTCTTCCTCAATTTCTTTCATGAGTATTTTATAGATTTCTGAGTACAGATTCTTTGCCTCTTTGGTTAAATTTATTCCTAGGTATCTGATGGTTTTGGGTGCAATTGTAAATGGGATCGACTCCTTCATTTCTCTTTCTTATGTCTTATTGTTGGTGTATAGGAAGGCTACTGATTTCTATGCATTGATTTTATATCCTGCCACTTTACTGAATTTCTGTATGAGTTCTAGCAGCGTTGGGGTGGAGGCTTTTGGGTTTTCCACATAAAATATCATATCATCTGCAAAGAGTGAGAGTTTGACTTCTTCTTTGCTGATTCGGATGACTTCTATTTTTTTTTCTTGTCTGATTGCTGAGGCTAGGACTTCTAGTACTATCTTGAATAACAGTGGTAATTGTGGACATCCCTGCAGTGTTCCTGACCTTAGGGGGAAAGCTCTCTGTTTTTCCCCATTGAGAATGATATTTGCTGTGAGTTTTTCATAGATGGCTTTTATGATATTGAGGTATGTACCCTCTATGCCTATACTCTGAAGAGTTTTGATCAAGAAAGGATACTGTACTTTGTCAAATGCTTTTTCTGCGCATATTGGGAGGATCGTATGGTTCTTGTTCTTTCTTTTATTAATGTATTGTATCACATTGATTGATTTGCGGACGTTGAACCAACCTTGCAGCCCAGGGATAAATCCCACTTGGTCGTGGTGAATAATCCTTTTAATGTGCTGTTGGGTCCTATTGGCTAGTATTTTGGTGAGAATTTTTGCATCCATGTTCCTCAAGGATATTGGTCTGTAATTAACCTTTTGGATGGGATCTTTGTCTGGTTTGGGATCAAGGTAATGATGGTCTCATAAAACGAGTTTGGAAGTTTTCCTTCCATTTCCATTTTTTGGAACAGTTTCAGAATAGGTTTTAATTCTTTAAATGTTTCTTAGAATTTCCCTGGGAAGCCATCTAGCCCTGGGCTTTTGTTTGTTGGGAGATTTTTGATTCCTCCTTCCATTTCCTTAGTGGTAATAGGTCTGTTCAGGTTTTCTATTTCTTCCTGGTTCAGTTTTGGTAGTTGATACATCTCTGGGAATGCATCCATTTCTTCCTGATTGTCTAATTTGCTGGCATAGAGTTCCTCAAATATGTTCTTAAAATTGTTTGTATTTCTTTGGTGTTGGTTGTGATCTCTCCTCTCTCATTCACGATTTTATTTATTTGGGTCATTTTTCTTTCTTTTTTTTTTTATAAGTCTGGCCAGGGTTTTATCAATCTTGTTAATTTTTTCAAAGAACCAGCTCCTAGTTTTGTGGATCTGTTCTACTGTTCTTTTGGTTTCTATTTCATTGATTTCTGCTTTGATCTTTATTATTTCTCTTCTCCTGCTGGGTTTAGGCTTTATTTGCTGTTCTTTCTCCAGCTCCTTTAGGTGTAGGGTTAGGTTGTGTATTTGAGAACTTTCTTGTTTCTTGAGAAAGGCTTGTACTGCTATATACTTTCCTCTTAGGACGCTTTTGCTCCATCCCAAAGATTTTGAACAGTTGTGTTTTCATTTTCATTGGTTTCCATGAATTTTCAAATTCTTCTTTAATTTCCTGTTTAACTCATTCATTCTTTAGGAGGATGCTCTTTAGCCTCCATGTATTTGAGTTCTTTCCAACTATCCTCTTGTGATTCAGTTCTAGTTTCAAGCTTTGTGGTGTGAAAATATGCAGGGAATGATCCCAATCTTTTTGGTACCGTTTTAGACCTGATTTGTGACGTAGGATGTAATCTATTCTGGAAAATGTTCCATGGGCACTAGAGAAGGTGTCTTCTGTTACTCTGGGATGGAATGTTCTGAATATATCTGTGAAGTCCATTTGGTCCAGTGTTTCATTTAAAGTCTTTATTTCCTTTTTGGGCTTTTGCTTAGAAGATCTGTCCATTTCAGTGAGGGGGATGTTAAAACCCCCCACTCTTATGGTTATTGTTGTTGATGTGTTTCTTTGGTTTTGTTATTAATTGGCTTCTATAATTGGCTGCTCCCATGTTAGGGGCATAGATATTTACAATTGTTCGATCTTCTTGTTGAATAGACCCTTTAAGTATGATATAGTGTCCCTCCTCATCTCTTATTACAGTCTTTGGTTTAAAATCTAATTTGTCTGATATAAGGATTGCCACCCCAGCTTTCTTGTCGTGTCTATTAGCATGGTAAATTGTTTTCACACCCTCACTTTCAATCTGGAGGTGTGTTTGTGTCTAAAATGAGTCTCATGCAGACAGCTTATCGATGGGTCTTGTTTTTTTATCCATTCTGATATCCTGTGTCTTTTGATTGGTATAGTTAGCCCATTTACATTCAGGGTAACTATTGAAAGGTAAGAATTTAGTGCCATTGTATTGCCTATAAGGTGACTTTTACTGTATATTGTCTGTGTTCCTTTCCTGTCTATGTTACTTTTAGGCTCTCACTTTGCTTAGAGGACCCCTTTCAATATTTCCTGTGAGGCTGGTTTTGTGTTTGCAAATTCCTTTCGTTTTTGTTTGTCTTGGAAGCTTTTGATCTCTCCTTCTATTTTCAATGACAGCCTAGCTGGATATAGTATTCTTGGCTGTATATTTTTCTCATTTAGTGCTCTGAAGATATCATGCCTGTCCTTTCTGGCCTTCCAGGTCTCTGTGGTTAGGTCTGTTGCCAATCTAATGTTTCTACCATTTTAGGTTATAGATCTCTTCTCCTGAGCTGCTTTCAGGATCTTCTCTTTGTCTCTGAGACTCGTAAGTTTTCCTATTAGATGTCGGGGTGTTGACCTATTTTTATTGATTTTGAGAGGGGTTCTCTGTGCCTCTGGGATTTTGATGCCTGTTTCCTTCCCCACATTAGGGAAGTTCTCTGCTATAATTTGCTCCAGTATACCTTCTGCCCCTCTCTCTCTTTCTTCTTCTTCTGAGATCCCAATTATTCTAATATTGTTTCGTCTTATGGTATCGCGTATCTCTTCAAATTCTGGTTGTGATCCAGTAGTTGTTTATCTCTCTTTTTCTCAGCTTCTTTATTTTCCATCATTTGGTCTTCTATATCACTAATTCTCTCTTCTGCCTCATTTATCCTAGCAGTTAGAGCCTCCATTTTTGATTGCACCTCATTAATAGCCTTTTTGATTTTGACTTGGTTAGATTTTAGTTCTTTTATTTCTCTCTGAAGGGTTTCTCTAATATCTTCTATGTGTTTTCAAGCCCAGGTAGTATCTTTAAAATTGTCATTCTGAACTCTAGGTGCCACATCTTACTAATGTCTGTTTTGATTCGTTCCCTGGCAGTCGGTACTGGCTCTTGTTCTTTTTTTTTTTTTTTGAGGTGATTTTTTTTCCTTCTTGTGTTTTTGTCCATAGGAGAATCGATGAATGTGAGAACAAAATGCTTACAGTATAACAACGGCCCCAGAAAAATATACACTAAGGAAATCAGAAGAGACCTCAAACCGGGGGAAAAGAAAAGGAAGGAGAGATAAAAAAGAAAAAGAAAACAAACAAACAAGCACACACACAAAAAAAACAAACAGAATATGTTCAAATATGATCGGGCTGGTGCATAGATCAGTGTCACTCCTTAGATTTTAGGCGTATTTTGGTCTGTTAGAAGAAAGTGCCTCCCAAGATTTTAAAGTAAGGAAAACTTATGTATGTACAAAAGTAAGGGTTAATACGATGAAGGGATGGAATATGACTATAGAGTTGAAAATTATAAAAGATTTTATAAAGGGAATTATTCAGATAAGTAGTTGGTTGAAAAAAAAAGAAGAGGATTAAAAAAAAAGAAAAGGGAGATAATGTGATCAGGCAGGAGACTAAAATAAAGTCATACACTAGAGATTTAGGGTATATATTGGTCTGTTAGAAGAAACTGTATCTTAAATTTTAAAGAGAGAACAATTTATATATATATACCAAAAATAAGGTTAACTAATATGAAGGGATAGAATATGACTCTAAAAATGAAAATTAAAAAATATTTTTAATAAAAGGATTGATAAGATGTTAGTGAAAAGGGGAAAAAGAAAAATTCAAAAACAAAAAAGTAAAAGTTAAAAAAATTAACTTTGAAAGACTAAAGAATCATGGGGAAAAAGCCATGAAACCTACGTGCAATATTCCCCTAGTGCTGGCATTCTGCCTTTCTCATTGATTGGTAAACTTGGTCTTAGCTGGCTGTTCTTGCTGATCTTCTGCAGGAGGGGCCTGTTCCTGTGGTTCTCAAATGTCTTTGCCAGAGGTGGAATTGCCCTGCCCTTGCCCGGGTGGGCTAAGTAATCTGCTTGGGTCTGCTCTTGGGAGCTTTTTTTCCCTGTTAGCTCTCCATACAGCTTTGGAGGATGAGAGTGAAATGGCAGCCTCCCAAACTCCACCCTGGAGGAGATGAGAACTTGGGGCCCCACTCCTCAATGAGTCCCCAGAGAAAAGCATTGAATCACTCCCGTCTTCCCAGTCTATGGCCACACTCTGTGCTCACCTGGCCTGTGACCGTGCATTTCTATCTCTGGCACATGACCCTGTGTGGAGTCTCTAAACCCAGCAGATCCCTGCGGTGCACCCTGTGCTGCTCCTCCCCGGGGAAAGAGGAGTCTCCCCGAATCTGTCGCTTGTTGGGTCCCTCCTGGAAGAGCAGTGGCCCAACTGTGCCATGGATCACAGTTTATGGCATCCCCAAGCTGAGAGCCCACTCCTCAGTTCCATCTCAGCAGCCGGCTTCCCCACTCCGATACCTGTGAGCTCTGCCACACTCAGGCACCTCTGGTCTTTCTGTGACCCCGAGGGTCCTGAGACCAAACTGTCCCAGCGAGAGTTCCACCCCCTGCTTAGCCACTGGAGCTACATCCCTCAGTGGAGCCGACTTCTAAAATTTCCGATTTGGGGCTCCACTGCTCTATCACTTGCCGGTAGCAGATGACAGAGGCCCCCTCCCCCACAGTCTATCTTCCTGAATATCACCTCAGATTCATTTCTCTGCACATCCTACCTTCCATAAAGTGGTTGCTTTTCTGTTTAGAGAGTTGCTGCTATTGTTTTCTCAATCTCCTGTTGAATTTGTAGGTGTTCAGAATGGTTTGATCCCTATCTAGCTGAATTCCTGGGACCAGACGAAATTTAGGTCTCCTACTTCTCCACCATCTAGTTCCTCCCCAAATTGTGACTAAATATTTTTTAATTAGATGGTTGCTGTTATCTTTCCCATCTTCTAGAAATTGAATCGGAGAGGCTGTATATTGGCAAGGCTTAAAACTTAGGTTCAAAATAGCTATGAAGTAAAAATTGCTTTACTGAATGGTTATAAAATCAAGCTTTAAGATAACTCGTTGAAAAATGGGTAACAAGGAGGTGATGATACCTCCAGATAGATTTATGAATAACAGTTTGTGAGAGGGGAATTATGGCCTTCTGTGTGATGAACACACCATCTTCAGTGACATGGAACATAAAGCCTTCTACTCAAACCTGCCCATCATGAGGAGGTGGTTTGAGCAATAGGGAGAAAGTTTAGATTAGCCCTGAATGGGCTAGAACCTGGTCAAAAATTCAGCATGAATATAATAATTTCTAGGGTGATAACATTAATGAGAATAATACAATTAAATGATAATAGTAGAAGCTAATACTCTTTTCTAACTCTAAGCATGGACTGACACTTTTTATCTGGATTATCTGTTTTAGTCTTCTCAACAATGGTAGTAAAATTTTTTTCTCTTTTACCAATACTTTAGAACAAGGAAGCTTGACATAGTGAGTAAAATAAGGTACTCATCTAACTAAAAGTCACATATTGAATAAAACAATTGATCCCGTATGTTCAAATATAGATCTTACTGACAGAAAATGAAAGAGAAAAAAAAAGAAAGAAAAACTAAATTTTAGTGTCCAAGATTAACATTAAATGAAGCAACATTGAAGGATCTCTGAGCTGTATTGAGAATAAGCATTATAAGATTTCATGGTATAAAACAAGATCATATTTTGGTACTCAGTCGATCAGAGTTTGAAGGGTGATATAAAACAAATTTTTCTTAAAAAGGAAATTGTTATAATGAAAAATGTGTGATGTGACAATGTGTAATGTGAAAGAGAAGAGAGAACCATTTTTTTGTAAATTTGTTTGTTTTTTAAATGATTTTATTTATTGGAGAGAGAGAGAGCAGGAGCAGGGGAGGGGAGGGACAGAGGGAGAGGGAGAAGCAGACTCCCTGCTGAATAAGGAGCCCAATTAGGAGCTGGATCCTGGGACTCCAGGGTCATTACCTGAGCCTAAGGCAGACAGTTAACCAACTGAGCCACCCAGGTGCCCCAGTGAGAGAACCATTTGACAGTTTACCTTTGGTTACACAACCATGCTACATGTATACACACTCAATGCACACAGCCAAATTTACTTATCTTAATGCCTAGCATATTACTTTAAGAAGATCCCCTCCTCACACTCTACCTTTTTTTTTTAAATAAAAGTTGACCTACTTTAAACTAAATGTTGCATAGTTTTTCAGATCTTATCTACTACCTTCATTTTGAAAAATTTAAAGCAATTCATTTCTTCTATCAACCCTGATGCATTCAAGAAATTAATGATAAAAAAGAGACTAGTAATATACTCATCATTCAATCA
This sequence comes from Zalophus californianus, assembly GCF_009762305.2. NCBI lineage: Eukaryota > Metazoa > Chordata > Mammalia > Carnivora > Otariidae > Zalophus > Zalophus californianus. The sequence continues at coordinate 42,473,118 of NC_045605.1, forward strand.
GACTCATTATCTAGAATTCCAGTTCTCTATGAAATGATAGAGATGATATATACCTCAAGTCAAAATGGTTGTCAGCAGTAAATGATGATTTTGTTTTAAAATACATATTTTTTCCTTGACTTGCGATGTGGCTACATCTGAATAAATCCATTATAATTTGAAAATATCATAAGTTGAAAAACACATTTAATACAACTAACCTACTGAACATCACAGCTTAACCTCACCTGCCTTAAAAGTCCTCAGAATACTTACATCTACAACGGGGCCAAATCATCTAACACAAAGTCTATTGTATAATGAAGTGTTGAATAGGGCCACCTGGGTGGATCAATCTGTTAAGCGTCTGCCTTCGGCTCAGGTCATGATCCCAGGGTCCTGGGATTGAGTCCCACATCAGGCTCCCAGCTCAGCAGGAAGTCTGCTTCCGCCTCTATTCCTCCCCCCTGCTTGTGATCTCTCTCTCTCTCTCACGTTCTCTCTCTCTCTCAAATAAATCAAATAAAAATAAAGTGTTGAATATCTCATGTAATGTATTGAATATTGTAGTGAAGGTGAAAAACAGAATGGTTGCATGGGTGCAGATGGTTGTAAGTGCATCAGTGGGACTGTCATGGTTGCTGGCTGACTGTAAGCTGTGGCTACTTCTGCTGCTGCCCAGCATCACCAGAGTGTCTTAGGGCATATTGGCAGCCCATGGAAAAAAACAAAACACAAAATTCAAAGTTTAGTTTCTACTGGATGTGAATTGCTTTCTCATCATTGTAAAGTCAAAAAATCATTAAGTCCCACCACCTTAAGTTGGGGACTATCCATAAATTTATTTCACTGCACTGAAAAGGGTCCTTATTTTCATGTTCCATGGATGCAGAAAGCCTTCCCCTATCTAAAGTTCCTCATATGGAAAAATATCAGTTTTCTATAGGTCTTTCTAAACACTTGACAATCTCTGAAAACTGAAATCTAAGTCTGAAACTGAAAACTGAGGAGACATTTAAATACTCAACCTAACAATGAGAATTTCTGGAATAATTGAGCATAGTGGATAGACTGGCATTCTATATAGATTTGTTATACAAACATGTACTTAAATATGTACATACAGAGAGCATAACATGAGTAGCTTGATAGGCATGGGTAGATGAATTACTGTCTATGGAAAACTAATACAATTAGCATCTATTTATTGCATTACCTACAGAACTGCAAGCTATCTGGTGACAATTGTTTTCTGTAACTCACAGTTACATATGAGCAATCAAAGTACACAAAAATAACAGAAAAAAATAATCATATTAATTCATAAAATAAATACAAAGGAAAGAGATTGCATCTATATGGTGGAGTAAATTTAAAGTAATGAAATCATTTCTACTATTAAATTCTTTGGGAGCAACTTAAATACATATGGATTAAATTTCCTATTTTTAAGAGAAAATAGCAGGAGTTGCTTTCATGAATATGGAGTACTCACCTGTGGATGCTGTTAATGGAGTTTTCCATTCTTTATCAGTAAAGTGATTCTGTTAAAGTCAGTTCAAGGAGTGGATGTTCACCTTTCAATAACAGTAAATTTCTAGTCTTCCCAGCCCAGTCAACTCCAAACACAAGGAATGTGGAGAGGAATGAAGTTGGCTCTTTGCCTTATGTTTTATATTCCCTGAAGACCACACCCATTTTCCCCAAAGTGATTAAGTTATCAAACCTTGAGAAAGGTGTTGGGTACATGATTAGATTTTTGCAGAGTGGAAGACACACCCTGATGCAGAAGACTGATTGGAAACCTTCTTAAACCTACTTAATCAAACTGCCACATCCAAGCTCTAGTGAGAAGCCATGACTTGAGCTAACCTATGTGGTCCACAGACCTGTTGTTTTTAAAATAAATGACCCCCTCAAATAAATAAATAAATAAATAAATAAATAAATAAATAAAATGAACCCCCCAAATATAAACTTTTTATCTACTTTTAATTAACTAAATTACAACCCTAATTCCATCAACCCATTACTACATACTATATTTGGTTATCTGTCTGGATCCGCATTCATTCCTTTTTTTTTTTTTTTTTTAAGATTTATTTATTTTAGAGGACGAGAGAAAGCACCCGTGCGTGAGCTGGGGGGTGGGGCAGATGGAGAGAGAGTACTCCCTCCTGACCAAGAAGCCCATTGTGGGGCTTAATTTCATGACACTGAGATCATGACCTGAGCTGAAATCAAGAATTGGAGGCTTAAGTGACTGAGCCACCCAGGCGCTTCTGCATGCATTCCTTTCTTGATATTTCTTCAGACTGAAAGTTACCCACGTTTTGTTTATCAGCCCAGTATAATCAAGCCCCTGCCCGAAAATGCCTCCTACTCCTCTGGCAGAGCTATCCTTCTACTGTTTTATGGATCTTGTCAATCTTAACTGAACTAAAATTCCCTGAAATGTTATATTTTTCAGTGAGTCTTCCACAAAATTCTTCCCTTTTACTTTTTCTCTTCTTTAGTTTTTGAAAATATACTACCACTTTTCTCTTTTGGTCTAAAGCTGCACACACAATAGCTTGCTGGTCTTTCCCTAAGGCTCTGCCCCTTTTCTTATGACCCCATATATTCTCTCACTCCCTCTCCTTTTATTATTCAATACATACACATAATTGAAAGATTTGTGATATTTTGTGGATTTAATGATCACATGATAGATGTAAACTATATGACTAACTCCTAGAAGGCATCATAAACATTTCTGTAAAATAAGTATTATATTTTCTGTTAAGTGTAGGGCAACTATCTCTTAAAGCATTCTTCATCTTGGTGAGGCTTGCATCCTACTCTGTCTCTTAAACACATTTTCATATTCAGTCAATGGATCATGGTGCTTCACCCAAGGAAGGATCCTAGAAAGAAAAACTTAAAACACTCTGTTTCCACTATATCAAATGATTGGTCATCATCAATCTGCTCTTCTAATGTAAAACCATGGCTAAAAAAATGAACTACATTCTTCAGATTCCAAAATTTTTGTCTTTAATATTATCTTCTCTTGGAAATTATGGATTGAAAAAAACCAACAAGTTTACCCTCAACACCCTTCCTTTCTCTTGTCTACTCCTGCACATCCAGCAGTATAAGGAACATTTTTTACTTAGATGTAAGTTTCTTGAGGAAAAGATCATGAATGATCAACCTTTGCAATGATATTGGCCAACATATCACCAGGTCCACAACAAATCTCTGTTGCCACAGTTTCACAGCCTGGGAGTGTGGAGGGGGGTTGACTCTGGGAGAAATTCTGCTTTCAAGGCTTGCTTTTAAACAGCATAAAGAGGGACCAGAGAAGTTTTTAATCTGGGCTGGATGTCCCCCACTGCCCCAACTCCTGCAGAGAGACAGTACCCTTCTGACTACTCTATCCCATATTCTGTGAGGTGTAAGGACCTTCTATCCACTGTGGCTGAGGGGAATATCAACTACATCTAGCCCTGTGTGAGCTGCAAATATTGCTTTGTGGGTTTTGTCATCTTTTCTTGATCAGGTATTTTCCTCATATGCCTTAACTGCTCTGTATTCAGCTATAGCCTCCAGCTGTGGGGCCCTCCTCAGATGTCTTTCTCTCTCTCTCTCTCTCTCTCTCTCTGTGTGTGTGTGTCTTTGTGTAGCTCGACCCACCACCAATCCTTAGTCCTTGGAAATCCAACCTCCTTGAACTCCCTGAACTCACAACTCCACTCAGGATTTCCTATCCCAGTGTTGAGGCCAGCAATCTTCAGCCAGTCTACATTGGGTTCCCCTCATTTGTTTCTTCTCTCTCAGGATTCACTGTCCTGGGTTGCCTATTGTCTAAGGTCTGAAAGCTGTATCTTTTTTTATCTATACCATTCTAATATATTTTTTTGGTTACTAATTGGTATAAAATAGAGTAAAGTAGGTTCCCACTACTCCCTTTTGCTCAAAAAGAAATCTGTGGAAAGGCTTATATACTAAAACTTCAATTTCTTTAATGGATATGGAAGTTTTATTTTTATAAAAGATTTATTTCTATAAGAGATTTATGAAAATGCATCAATTTTTATCTTCAGTGAGCTTTAGTATTATGTCTCTTTCATAGATTTGTCCATTTCATCTAAACTATTGAGTTAGTTGGCACAAATGTGCTTCTAATATTATCTTATTTTCATTAAAATATCTGTTGAAGTCTCCCTCTTTTGATGTAGCTATGTAGTGTCCTCTCTCTTCTCCCCCTCTCTCTCCCTCTGTGTGTGTATGTTTGTGTGCACTCAGAGCAGCTAGGCTTGAGAAACAATAACTCCTTTTGATTTTTACTGTGTATTTATTTTCCTGAGTGAATTATGCAAGCCAAGGTATTGGCAGTGGTGGTGGAATAGGGCTGGGGTCTTGCCTGAGTTTCTGGAGACCAGGTTCTAGGCACTTGTAGTGTAGTGAGCAGTGGGTCCCACTACAAGGGGTGTGTGTGTGTGTGTGTGTGTGTGTGTGTGTGTGTGTGTGTGTGTGTGTGTGTGTGATGAGTACCCCCCATAGATCCCTTTATCAGGAAATACCTGGTAGGAAGAGAAGCCCCTTCTGAGTCATCACCAAACACCAGATTTTACATGGGGGAGGAGGAAGCAGGGAGTTGTGGCCTTTTGAGGATAAAAGGGTCAAATGTCAGGCATTTCAAGAAGAGGAGGTCAGGAAGCTCCAAGATCTTGGCCACAAAGGTCCATCACTACCCTGTCTCATCTAGTGTCCCCCAGGTGTAAGATCCTCCCATGAAGGGGATGCTGAACCCTGGTGCAAAGTCAGCCTCCCTCTCACTTGTCCAGTGCATGAGGAACTTCCAAATCAGACCTTTCAGGCAGGTACTGCTGGGTAATTTTGGATAAGAGATCTCTGATTCCTTTGAGTGCTAGGGATTCCAGGATGCTGTCCATGGTGGGAGCATCCCACACTGCACACCAAGTGCCTGGGACCAGATACCCTAAGGAGAATTCATTCTGGAAACAAATGTGACCTGTCTCCAAAACTGTCAAAGCGCCAGCCACCTTCTCTTTCCACTGTCACTACCAGGCATATGGCAGAGTAGGGACCCCGGTTTTGGCCCAGCGCTTGGCTAAGGCGGGCAGCCTGGGCTCCAGAAATGTGCTCTCCATGGTGCCGCGTGTGTCTAGAAGATGCAGGATTTAGAGCCGCTGAGGCCAGAACAGGAGGAAAAAGGAACTTTGAACTTTTTTAAAAAAAATTTATTATTATGTTAATCACCATACATTACATCATTAGTTTTTGATGTAGTGTTCCATGAAGGAACTTTGAACTTTTAAAATACGCAGTAGCAAGGTGTGGTGGGAGCTGCAAGAGATTTCTTCCAGTCTCCCAGCTGTAGCTTCCAGAACTGTTGGAGAGCCACAGTAGAGCTGCCAAGAGCCTCCGTGCATGACCCGCTTAACTGCAACGCCCTTGATCCCTGTGGGGGACGCCTGGCTCCCTGTGACGCAAGCGCTGGCACAACAGGCATCCCTGGTCTCCAGGCTCTGGCACTGCCACCTTCTGGCCTCCTGCTCACCCTCAGCCTCCAGGTGAACTTGGGGGAAGATTGGAGCCAGCACACCCAAACCTGCCTAGACACTGCCTTGCCCCCAACTCACATAGAGCCTCTCATACCATTCTCCCCCTCCTCCTGCAAATTTCTCTCTGCTCAGCCAGGAGAGTTGCTCCACCTCATTACCAAAACTTAATATATTAATATTTTAAATGTTCATCTGATGGCAGTGATTTTCATTTTAATTTTATGTCTCTAACTATGAATGAGGTTGAGAATATCTTCATATTTATTGCTTACTTCTCTTTCTGTGAAGTAATGTTTTCAGATGTTTTTCTTAGGGGGAAAGCCCTGGCTCTATTTTTCTTCCAGATTGGAAACATTCTTTACATATATTAGATACTCATCCTTTACTAGCTTTATCCCTTACAGTATTTTTTTCTCAGTATTTCACTTCCAGTAGAGTGTCTTTTGAGAATAGAAATCCTTAAAATTTTTGCAGTTAAATTGATCAGTATTTACCCTATTTGAATTGTGCTTGTAGTTTCTTCATGAGAAAATCCATCTCTAACACACAATCAAAAAGATTTTCTTATATTTGCTTCTTTTAAAATGATGAATTTGCTTTTTCATCTTGAACATACCTGGAATTAATTTTTGTGAACTATCACAGCATATTCACTGGAGAGCTTCCCTTTTTTAATCCATTGGCAATGCCTGCCCATTCAGTCAACAACAAGTATCCATATATTAAATGAGTCTTAGGCTTTCTATTTGGTTTCTGTGGATTTTTTGTCTTTCCCTGTACCAATGTCCCACTTTTTAATTGCTAGGGTCATGAGACCATAACATCTGCCACTGATATCTCAGAATGCCTAATGATGTTTTAAGCCGTAAAAGGATATCCTCGAATATTACTAACATTCATATCTAGTACAAGATTTGTATGTATGCAAAATTTATATGGCTAAATATCTAGCACACATTTGCATGTAACAAGTCGAAATTTCCTCATCATATTTCCAGAATTTGAAATACACCCCAAAATAACACCTAAAAATCTGATTACAATGCCTTTTCTGAATAATCTTCAAGAAAGTAAATTAAACTCGTTACTTTTTCACATACCTATAAATGGAGTGGGTTTTTTTTTAGTACTGTTTCCTGTATTTTTCAAGATAAAGAAGGGAATTTTTTCCCTCTGTTTAAGTAGTCCACAATTCAAGAAATATGACTGTGTATCTTCCATGAAAATAATCTATTATCCATTTTATTTTTGAAATCATGAACATTCTCTTTATAATCTTAATCTCCTCTATTACACTTTTTTCATTGAAGAATGTTTAGTCAACGCTACTGAATCAAATTGTGTCTAGTGATATCCTAACTCTCAGGTGTAAGAAATTTACTCAGGCTTTGTATCTGTAAACCAGCCTCATTCAGTGTTTCTCAAACCTGAGCATTCATCTGAATTACCTGGAATGACTGATAAACCACAGATTTCAGCCCCCCACATGCAATATTTTTTAAGATTTTATTTATTTGAGAGAGAACACATGAGCCAGGGGAGGGACAGAGAAGCAGACTCCCCACTGAGCAGGGGGCCTGACACAGGATTTGATCCCTGGACTCCAGGACAATGATCTGAGCTGAAGGCAGATGCTCAACCTACTGAGCCGCTCAGGCACCTGACATGCAACATTTTTGATTCCGTAGGTCTTGGGTGTGGGCCAAGAATTGGCACTTCACACAAAGCTTAGGTGATTATGACACTGGGGAAACTGAATGAAACTTTGAAAAGCATGGAATAAGTCCCTTCTTCATCCTCTATTATCCTCAAAATTTCCTATCCCCATTGGTTCATCTGTGTCATTTTCAGTGGTTGATAACATTTCTTCTAATGGTTATTCTCCATTATTGAACACAAATGTGCGGAATCACATGTATTTCAAAACTATCTCCCTTTCAGAAATGGAATATGGCAAACAGAATATATATTATGTAAACTATAGCAAAGATTATTGAGTAGCATCCTGTAATCAAACCCTACTGCCAATAAGGCATCCATCTCACTCATTTATTAATTGATTCACCCATCAAATATTTAGGTGCATGTTCTCTCTTAGACACTGTGTTACCTGCTGGTGATATGTCAGTGAACCCTTTCTTTCTAGCAATTTATACTACTGTAAAAGAAATGGCCGAATATTTAGAGTTCATATAAAAAAAGGCCTATCTTGGTCCTGAGAGTCAGTGGAGATTTCCCTGAAAAACAGATATTTTTTTCTTCTGAGGGTGAATTGATATGTAGGATACACTAGATGAAGAGGTGGGAGAAGAAGGTTTCACTTTAACATGGGCATTGTAGATTGCCGAGTCTGTCTGTGATGAGCAAATTCTGTGTTCCTACACTAGACCGTTAAGTTGTTCCATTGCTCTATGTGTCTGTTTTTGTGCCAGTACCATGCTGTCCTGGTGATCATGGCTTTGAAATATAGCTTGAAATCAGGCAGCGTGATGTCCCCAGCTTTGTTTTTGTTTTTTAACACTTCCTTGGCAATTCGGGGTCTTGTCTGATTCCATACAAATTTTAGGATTGTTTGTTCCAGCACTTTGAAAAATGTCATTGGAACTTTGATCAGGATGGCATTGAAAGTATAGATTGCTCTGGGCAGCATAGATATTTTAACAATGTTTATTCTTCTGATCCATGAGCATGGAATGTTTTTCCATCTTTTTGTGGCTTCTTCAATTTTTTTCATGAGTGTTCTATAGTTCCTAGAGGAAGGATCCTTTACCCCTTTGTTAGGTTTATTCCGAGGTATCTTATAGATTTTGGTGCTACTGTAAATAGAATCGTTTCTCTAATTTCTCTTTTACAGTTGCATTGTTAGTGTATAAGAAAGTAACTGATTTCTGTGCATTGATTTTGTATCCTGCCACATTACTGAATTGCTGTATGAGTTCTAGTAATTTGGGGTTGGAGTCTTTTGGATTTTCCACATAAAGTATCATGTCATCTGCAAAGAGAGAGAGTTTGACTTCTTCTTTGCCAATTTAAATACTTTTATTCCTTTTTGTGGTCTGATTGCTCTTGCTAGGACTTCTAGTACTATGTTGAACAATAGTAGCTAGAGTGGGTATCCTTGTCATGTTCCTGATCTTAAGGGGAAGGCTCTCAGCTTTTCCCCATTGAGGATGATATTCTCTGTGTTCTTTTCATAGATAGTTTTTATGAAATTGAGGAATATTCCCTCTATCCCTATATTCTGAAGAGTTTTAATCAAGAAAGAATGCTGTATTTTGTCAAATGTTTTTCTGCATCAATTGAGAGGACCATATGGTTCTCTCTCCTTTTATTAATGTGATCTATCACATTGATTGATTTGCAAATGTTGAACCACCCTTGCATCCCAGGGATAGATCCCACTTGGTCGTGGTGGATGATCCTTTTAATGTGTTGTTGGATCCTATTAGCTAGGATTTTGTTGAAAATTTTGGAATCCATGATCATCAGGGTTATCAGTCCGAAATTCTTCTTTATGATGGGGTCTTTGCCTGGTTTAGGGATTAAGGTAATGCTGGCCTCATAGAATGAGTCTGGAAGCTTTACTTCTGTTTCTATTTTTCAAAATAGCTTCAGGAGAATAAGTATTATTTCTTCTTTGAATGTTTGGTAGAATTCCCCAGGGAATCCATCAGGCCCTGGACTCTTGTTTCTTGGGAGGTTTTTGATCACTGCTTCAATCTTGTTGCTGGTTGGCCTATTCAAGTTGTCAATTTCTTCCTGTTTTGGTCTTGGTAGTTTATAGGTTTCCAGGAAGGCATCCATTTCTTCCAGGCTGCTCAATTTATTGGCATATAGTTGTTGATAATAATTTCTAATAATAGTTTCTATTTCCTTGGTGTTAGTCATGATCTCTCCCCTTTCATTCATAATTTTATTAATTAAGGTCTTTCTCTTTTCTTTTGGATAAGTATGGCCAGTGGTTTATTGATCTTATTAATTCTTTCAAAGAACCAGCTTCTAGTTTCGTTGATCTGATCTACTGTGTTTCTGGTTTCTAATTCATTGATCTCTGCTCTAATCTTAATTATTTCTCTTCTAATGTGTGGCTTAGGCATCGTTTGTTGCTTTTCTCTAGTTCTTTAAGGTGTAAAGTTAGTTGTTGAACTCGGGATTTTTCTATTTTTTTGAGTGAGGCTTGGATGGCTATGTATTTTCCCTTTAGGACCGCCTTTGCAGTATCCCATAGGTTTTGGACCAATGTGTTTTCATTCTCATTGGTTTCCATGAATTGTTTAAGTTATTCTTTGATTTCCTGGTTTACCCAAACATTCTTGAGCAGAGTAGTCTTTAGCTTCCAAGTGTTTGAATTTCTTCCAAATTTTTTCTTGTGATTGAGTTCCAGCTTTAAAGCAATATGGTCTGAGAATATGCAGGGAATAATCTCAATCTTTTGGTATCAGATGAGACCTGATTTGTGACCCAGTATGTGGTCTATTCTGGAGAAAGTCCCATGTGTGCTCGAGAAGAATGAGTATTCTGTTGTTGTAGGGTGGAATGTTCTATATATATCTATGAGGTCCATCTGGTCCAGTGTGTCATTCAAAGCTCTCGTTTCTTTGTTGATTTTCTGCTTAGATGATCTGTCTATTGCTGAGAGTGGAGTATTGAGGTCTCCTACAATTAATATATTATCAATATGATTCTTTACTTTGGTTAACAGTTGGCTTATGTAGATGGCTGCTCCCATGTTGGGGGCATAGATAGTTACAATTGTTAGATCTTCTTGTTGGATAGACCCTTTAAGAATGATATAGTGTCCTTCTGTGTCTCTAACTACAATCTTTAGCTTAAAATCTAATTTTTCTGATATAAGAATTGCTACCCCAGCTTTCTTTTGAAGTCCGTTGGCATGGAAGATGAATCTCCATCCCTTCACTTTCATTCTGGATGTATCTTTAGGTTCAAAATGGGTCTCTTGTAGACAGCATATGGATGGGTCCTATCTTTTTATCCAGTCTGCAGTGCTGTGCCATTTTATGGGAGCATTTAGGCCATTCACATTGAGAGTGATTATTGAAAGATATGAATTTATTGTCATCATGTTGCCTGCGAAGTCCTTGTTTCTATAGATTGTCCCTGTAAATTTCTGTTCTATATTACTCTTGGGGTCTTTCTCCTTTTATAGAACCCCCTTAATATTTCTTGCAGGGCTGGCTTGGTGGTCACATATTCTTTCAGTGTCAGTCTTGGAAGCTCTGCATCTCTCCATCCATTCTAAATGACAGCCTTGCTGGATAAAGTATTCTTGGCTGCATGTTCTTCTCATTTAATACCCTGAATATGTTTTGCTAGCCCTTTTGCCAGGTCTCTGTGGATAAGTCTGACGTTATTCTGATGTTCCTGCCTCCATACATAAGGAATCTCTTCCCCGTAACTGCCCTTAAGATCGTTTCCTTGGTTCTAAGATATGCGAGTTTTACTATTACATGCTGGGGCATTGGTCTGTTCTCCTTGATCTTGGGAGGGGTCCTCTCTGCCTCTAGGACAGGAATGTTTGTTTCATTCCCCAGATTAGGGAAGTTCTCAGCTACAATTTGCTCAAATATATCTTCTAGTCCTCTCTCTCTTTCCACCCCCTCAAGGATTCCAATAATTCTGACATTGGAACATTTAATGGTGTCACTATTTGTCTAATTCTGTTTTCATGGATTTTGAGCTGGTTCTCCCAAGTCTCCTCTTTTTCCTTCTTTTCTATCAATTGGTCTTTTAGATCACTAATTCGTTCTTCTGCTTTGTTTACCCTAGCTGTTAGAGTATCTAGATTATATTGGATCTCATTGATAGCATTTTTAAGTTCTGCCAATTCAGCTTTCATTTCTGCTCTTAGAGACTCTATATTGCCATTAATTGATTTCTCCATTCTAGGTATTGTCTTCATAGCTGTTACCCTGAAGTCCATTTCTAACATCTTGGTTATATCTGTATCCATTTGTAAATCTGTGGCAGAAGTCACGGTCTCTGAGTCTTTCCTATTTTGGGGGTTCCTCCTCCTAGTCATTCTGTTGAGGGGTTGAAGGAATGTACAGAGTCCAAATTATTGACCACAACCCAAACAAGATGCACCTGTTTTATAGGGACCTTAGGGTTGTCAGTATCTTGTTCTCCCAGCCTGTCTTCTGGGGGCGGGGCCTGCCATGCTGTTACTCAGGCAAACCTGTTTGGGCAGAATTGCCCTGCCCCCTGTGGGGGGGGTGATGGGTTCAGTGAAGACCGTTTTTGGGGGGCTTTTGTTCTCTGGCGGCTTTCCCTGGCAGCTTTCCGCATTTCTTCCAAGAGTCAGAGCGGAAGAAGTTGTTTCCAACTCTCTGCCTCAGAACAGAGAGATCACAGTCTGATCTTCATTGAGCTCTCCAGACCACACTATCTCTGTGCTGTATCTGTGCTGCTATAAACTGCAGCGTCCTGGGTTGTGCACCCCTCAGCAGGGCTCCCAGTCCTTGCCTCCAGGTATGGGCATGGGGGCACGTGGGCACGTCTCTGCCCTTTGTGCTTCTAAAACCACCAGCCACCCCCAGTTCCCACATGCAGCCCCACTGCTCCAGGTTTCAGTCTGGGGGGCTGCCCTAAAGTCCTTTCCCTGCTGCTACCGATTTGTGAGTCTGTGCCCTATCCCCAGCTCAGGAGGCTTTTGCTCACCGGTGGTGCAGGATCCCCACAGCTCCCTCTCATTTCCGTTTATCTTCGGATATCTGCCTGTTGAATCAAGGCTCCCAGCTTCATACCTTGGAACCAACTACCTGTGATACTCTGTTTGTAGAGATCCAGATATATCTTCTCACATCTCAGGTTGATTTCATGGGTGTTCAGAGTGGTCTGGCAGATATCCAGCTCAATTCTGGGGACCAGTTGGTATAGGGTCCCCTACTCCTCCACCATCTTTTCCCCTTGGAAGAAATAAGTATTTCATCATCTTGGAAATACTTTCTGACTTAGTCATTTTGATGGAAATTCTTTGGTACAAAGTCTGTCTTATATTCCCTAGAGTATATTTTCCTTCTGTCACTACCTCTACTTCTTGGGGAAAACTATTTCTTTGGGCATTGGTCTTTTTCTTGTAGATTATGGATCCATTGTTAGCTAGGAAGACCATGGAGATAAAGTGCCAGACTCATCACATCAAGTCATGGTATCCACATGACATCAGTAATGATATTAAATTCGATCATTTAGTTAAGGTACTGTTTGCCAGATTCCTTCCTGTAAAGTTACTAATACTCTCCTTTCCTATTTTGTTCTTTATAATTAAGTCACCAAATCCAGAGCAGACTTTTATAGACTTTCCAATAATTGGAATTATAATGCTTTAGTGAATATCTCTTACATTTCCTTGTGTTGTTTGGTGCTTATCAAAAGTAGTTGAAAAGGAATTGAGAGTTGCTTCACAGGACAGGTACTAAATTGTGTGCTAAAATACCATACTAGTTTGTGGAAATGCTCTTTATTTTACACTGTAGTTAACCCTAAATATTATCAAAATTTTTTATTTTTAAATTTAATACCTAAACATTTTATTTTCCAAACTAACAGGGGAACATGGAAATGCCATAAGTACCTAATAATGCATTTCCCCATTACTTGTGTGGTATGGATTTACACGGGATACTTCATTTGTGAATTTGTTCATCATATTTGCCTGTTTCTTTCTAATAGGTAATTAGTATTTATCTATTGATTTGCATTATATTATATTCTACCTACTGTTATTTGTCCACTACTTTGGTAAACATTTTGCTTTGTTCATGAAGGCTTGTATTTTACAAAACATACAGAAAATTGCAAATTTTAGAAGTGTCCATAAAAATGATTCCTGAGAAGGAAGGAATTTTGGTAACAGGGTTATAGATTTATAGTCCCATGTTCAAGACTAACTTTACTGAGGAGAAAAAAATACCAGGCTGCATTCCATTGACATGAGAAATATGCAAATAGTTCCTCATGTTCTCATCACAAGTTCAAATGTGGGATCCCTTATAGACAGAACTTACAGGAAGCAGTACAACATGCTAAATGAACATTTGCCTCTTTATATGCGTCCCTGTGAGTTAACTATTCATTTTCTATGCTATTTCTGAAAAAGTTTTCTTGAAACATTGCCATGACACTGAAATTTGGCCCTCGTTGTAGTTTATGAGGAAGAACAAGGGTCTGAGTGTTTCAGATACTGCACTTTGAGCAGAGAATGATATTAACAAGCTCTTGTTTCAGCCAAGATGTGATGAGTGACTAGAGTTTAGAGAAATGATAATGCCTGTCAGATACTTGCATCTAGCCAACTAGGTCAGACTTGAAGAGAAGACTAAGCACCTCTCCTTTGACTTATTAAACTGAGACATATACCACTGCATTTCTTCTACCCCAGCTTGGTTCAAATCTGCAAGTAAAACACATTGCTCAGAATGCAGAGGAGCCTTGGAAACACTGTACTAAGTGAGAGAAACGAAATACAAAAAACCCACATATTATGTGACTCAGTTTGAATGAAGTGTACATAGTAGACAAAAATCCATAAAGACTCAAGTTAGTGTTACAGTTGAGGAGGGAGGGGAACGTGGTCAGGGAGTAAATATTAATGGGTTTTTGATTTTTTGTGGGGGGGGATGGAAATGTCCTGGGATTAAATATTTATGATGGTTGAACAACTCTTTGGATATTACCAAAACCACTGAATTATGTACTTTAAAGGAATGAATTTAATGGTATGCAAATATTATCTCACTAAACTGTTATTTAAAAATAGGAAAAGGCATTGATTATATTCCAGAAAATGCTCCAAAATAAACAATTTTTGTTAAAAGAAAACTTAATAAACAAATTTATAATTCAACATGGTTATACCATTTTATAAACATACAATAGTTCTGTTGTCTTAAGTCACAGTGTTCTCAAAGACCACTATTATCCTGTGGCCTCACATGAAAAGGTTTTGGGACAGGAATTCCCTCAGACAAGGGAATTTGTCAAATAAATGCTCATGAAACTTGATTTTTCAGGGGGCACCAAAGCAAAGGAAAGGCTTCAGAGGGAAAGAGAAGGAGAGATGAGGGAAACTATATATGAGGGAACATTTGTAATCATCATAGAAGCTCACAGTTCCATTGTCATAACCCAGAAACACTCCAATCTGACCCAGAGGCCTTTTCACATACTGAATTAGGGGTGGGCAGTTGGTGGAGAGACCATAACAATTGTTTATCTTCAAAGAAAACAGAAGAAATGCTTCCACAGGATGAATAATGCCATCATTATCACTGGTCAAGGAATCTTTACAGACTCCCAGAATCCAATTTGGGGAGCACGTGACATCCACCTCCCAGTAATGCTGACTGTAGGTAAAGACCTGAGGTCTCAGACCTGCAAAGCTCTTGGCACCATGGGACTCTCTGGATATGCCTTGATGGGTGACTCTAAGCATCACACTTCCAGCATCCTTAGAAAGGCACCTGTAGCTACCAGTGGCTTCCTGACTCAGAACATTATCTACTATAAAGAGAGGCAAAAAAGAGGTCAGCAAATGGGATTTCCATGTCCTAAGGGACATGGCTCTCTACCCACCAACTACTTTCTTCATTTCCCCTCAGAAGCAATGAAAAACAGAGTAAAGAGAGTTCAGATTGGCTTACCTATGAAGACCAAGAGTTGTCACTGTTTCTGTAGCACACAGAAATCCTTCAATCATACAGAAAAAAGAAAAACATCCAGACATATCATGAACTGGGAAGCAGTCATTTAATGTCAATATGGATAAGTTATTTCAGGACACAGCTATTTTTTTTTCTTACTTTAGAAAACTTTTCTTGTGTTGTTTGTCTTTATTACTATTTAGTAAATAGATAGCACTTAGCTATTATATGGGCGTTTACTGGGATATAACTGGTACTTGTTACATTTTTCAAATGTCAAAAATTTGATAGAAATCTACATATGCATAGCTTAGAAACTTCTGAAAAGAATGTTCTGGTTTTACATTATCTGTTCAGACCCCAAATTCAGTCAAATCCCAGTTTCAGCCCTCTGCTGTCTAGACAGGCTCTCTACTGTGGGCCTGCTATGGTTGAGCCCTGTTCATATACACATCCCTCACCTTTCAGGGTTTTGAGATTGATCTAATAACATTACAATTATCCTGCCAATGACAATTTTGTTTTTTTCTCTGTCAAAACTTTCTGAGTTTATAAATAATAAATATTCTTTGTACAATGCATGATAAATGCACTCGAATATAGAACAAATTAAAAACTACCACTGCCATATTTAAACTTTTAGGAGTGGAGTAAATTGAATAAACATACAATATTTTTTGCTATTCTGAGAACTAAATAGTCTCGCTCTTCCTAACCACATGACCAGCCTGATGATTGCTCTTCTCTTGCTCTGTTTGTGTGTCAGATGTAACTAAAAATATGTATCTTGCTTTGCATTTGCAGTAAAATGTAAGTTGGAAAATTTAGTCTTGATCATTGTAATATGACTATTCAAAGAGAAAAGGGATAATAACTTTGGAAAGTCATATACTACTTTCATGTCAAAAAATAAATAAAATTAAAAGGGAAGAAGGCTCATTCCGAAGAACCACTCAAGAGATCAAGGACTGATTGGCAAAGGGCTGGCTCTTACCTCTGAAGTTGTTCAGTATATCTAGGATTCCCATGATGTTCTCTGAAGTGAGCTCTGCGTTTACTGGCTGAGGCTTGTGCATCTGCGCCAATTCAGTCCTGTAAAGAATGATGTCAGTTATACTTCTGGGCCAAAGGTCAATCACACAACTGTTATAAAAGTAGCAGCTTTTAATAAAAGAGTTTTCATTAGAATTTTCCCACTTTGGTTAATTTGGTATATGTTATAGTCTATGTTGCCTTACCTTTTTTCTAAATTTAAATTATATCAAATTCTAACTTCCCCATTCTTCTCAGATATTATTCCATTTCTAAAATTACTGAGGATCATTCTTTCCCTCTGCTCCACCTCAGGTAAAGCAAAGATCCTGGGGGTCTTACAGAGAACAGAAAGTTCAGGCAAAGCCTTTGGGAGTCCAGTCTGCAAGTAGTCACTAATGATACATTCAGTGTCTACAAGAGGAAAGCCCACTGAACCAGAAAGCCTTGCTCTTTTCTGTCCAGCAAGAGAATCTAATTGTAGCCTAGCAGCCCTGGTCCTGAGGGTCTGACCCCCTGTGGGCACCAGGAAGCCATTCCCTCTGAGGCCTTGCCTACAACAGGATGTGCTATTCTTACTGCTGGGAACAAAATATACCCCCCTTCCATTCTTAGGAAATCTTCCTCTTTCCTGTCTTTTCACATCCAAGGCTCTAGAGTAGGGACCTCTTCTGTGACACCTTAGAAAAATTCCTTTAGTAAGGTTTATTGTGGTGAGGCTGGAGCAGTTGGGTGGGGAGTGGGTGGAAGGTCACATGGTTTTTAAGTATATTTGAATTCAGCCACATAATAAGAAACCTCCTGAGACCAAGGAGCAGAAAGACTTCAGGCTTCTTTTAAAACAAATAGAAAGTAGGGGTGCCTGGGTGCCACAGTTGGTTAAGTGTTCGACTCTTGATTTTGGCTCAGGTCATGATCTCATTGGATCCAGCCCCACGTCAGACTCATGCTCAGCAGGGAGTCTGCTTAAGATTCTCTCTCTCTCCCTCTGACACTCTCCCCCACTCTCTCTAAAATAATTAAATAAATTTTATTAAAAAAATAGAAAGTAGCCACAGAGGATTACGTTAAGAGCTCAAAACATGTACAAGAACAAGAGACTTACTCAGTAATCAGAAATCATTAGTTCAAACTCACCTTTGCAATACATTTCCCAAGTCCTGCAAGGAAAAAAAGTAATGTTAATCATGAGAGTTTTGTTCTTTTGCATCTTCTCTAGTATTCTTGTTTGTTTAAATAATGTATTTTTTCTCTTATTGCCCTCTAAGGAACAATCAGAAACTACCTTCATAATAGAACCTACACTAAAGCATGATAGGCTTCTTTGGGGTGTATTAAAGAAGGAAGGAAGTCAGGAAGTCAGGAAGTCAGGAAGGGGCTGTGTAGTGATGCATTATGATTTAGGTTTCCACTGTCACTCAGCACCCAGTCTTATTCCCAAGAAGAGATCTGACCATTTACAATAACAATGAAAGCAAAACAGTGAACTTAGATATAAAAAAAATTATGGAGTGCATTGAAATTGATTATCAAATTCTACAATTCTTGCCTAAGCAAAGGGCAAAACAGTATCTTCAGCAAGTTACTTCTGGGGCTGGTTGGGGTGGGGGGTGGTGGTGGTTGGAGACAGAGAGTGACAATGGATTAAGGCAACATAAATTGAGAATTACCTCAACAAAGTTAATCTTTTTCTGGTTACAGGTTTTTTCTGATTTTGGATAATTTATCTGTGTGGTTAGTACTCCTGATTACACAGTGATAATTTTGTCCTAGGTGAGCTACTAAGAGGGCAAAAATCTCCCAAGAATTACCAGGATATGAGGAAATAAATAGTTGGACAGACATAATGATGGAAGTCAATGAACAGTATCACTTAGCTGAGAGTAATGGTATATGTGGGTAACATTTCCATGTCAAGGCAACATTGCCCAAAAAAGGATTCTTGCCTGTGAGGATGGACCCTCCCTTCTCACCTGGAATAGCTCCATGTCAGGCTTGCGGCACACCTCAGTCAGCTCTCTATACATTTCTTTCAGGCTTTCTTTCTGTTGGGTCATTCTGAGTTCACTTTCCTTGAGTTATTAGACAATCTCCTTTTCTTCTTTCTCCAGTGTCTCCAGATGGAGTTGCTCCTCTTCATGGAGAAATAGATGCATCTTCTGATACTGTGATTTGATCATCACCTGCCTTAAGGCCACATAGTCCTGAAGAGATAGTAGATGCAAAGGGTTACATATCCTCCCTCTCAACAGAGAGTTCTATTTCCTTAGTGTCATCAAGAAAGTACTTGACAAACTTTGTGCCCTACATCTCCACATGTCTTGAATATTTGCTGGTCCTTTCCGTTCACCCTTTCTCTAGGTTCTTAAGACTCCTCCCTTGTTTGAATCAAACACAACTTTTATTCAGTCAAAATGAGTACAGTGTGACAAAAGTCAGGTCAAGTCAGGCCAGGTGGCTTCTCACCTGGCTCCTACCCCAGACCACTCTTCCCATGGGAGAAGGGTTTCCAGGATGAGGGGGCTGCTGAGAGGCCAGTGCAGGGACAGAGGGGGCACTGTGTGGGAGTTTTGAGGACCTTTGGCACAGGCCCAGCATTTGGGAGAAGGGGTAGACTGCCCTTTCCCGAGTCCACATGGACACGACTCCAGTCTTCTAGGAAAACACCACAAATTCTATCTTCTTCATCTAATTAACTAAACTTAGTGGGGGTTCCCCACTACACAGGCTCTCTAGCTGTGATACTCCATCAATTATTTCCTTTCTTACTGGAAGCTCTTTTTTTCTCTTGTTCTTTTGACCGATTTTCCTAAATATTTAAAAATATTTATGTATACATCATATTTTATAGATTTTTAAATAAATTCTCTAGTTTTCCTCCAGGAGCTACACTATTGCTCTCCTCTATTCACCTCAAATTTATTGCAATGTTTTCTTAAACTCAGTGTTTGAGAAGTTTTATCCAAACCTTCAAGGTTGGATTAGGAATACCTTTCATGCCTTAGTTATCCCTATATGGGATGCTAGTATATCTAGCATTTTTGCACTAGCTTTTGTTGGCCTGTATATTTGTGATTACTGATACATCATTTGAAACAACTACTTTTTCTTGGAAAAAAATTATCCTTTAGTTGGTAACTTAAATTTAGCTACTAGTCTCAACCAGCATTATGTCAATCTGCATAAAAACAGAATATTTTCATTCTTACCTCAAATGACTGGATTTTGCTCGCTTCTTGATTCAGATCGTTTTGTGTTTCTTGAGTCATGTTCCATAAAGAGCCCATTCTCTTCAGAAATTTCTCCTGCAAAATAACCATGAGCTTTAGCAAGACAGAAGATGATATTATAGATTTTATCCCCTTATCTATGGGAAAAGTCAGTGGCTGAGAAAACTGCAATCTTGAGTTAGCATGGAGAGATCAGATTTCTCCCCATGAATCTAATTTGATTCTAATATTTGGGATATCAGAGGTGACAAACATAATAGAGATTTGAGGGTACTCTGTAGATAATATAATCTATTTTCTGAGAAATTAACATTCAGATTTTTATGTAATTTGACTGTGAAGACATCAAGCTTGCATCAGAAGCCAGGGATCCCAGTACTAGCCACCTGCCCCACAGTGGCATCAACTGCACATATTTGGACAATGTTTCTAAGGACATTTCCCTTCTTAGAGGCTCAACATAGCTATGATTATAGTGTCAACATTGGTCAGCAGCATTGAAAAGATGCATGTACATCTTGGTATTTCTATTGAAAAATCACCACCTCTGCTATCTCCACTCAAGTCAACTTCCTTATCATTTTCCTGATCTTGCTCTCCGATTTAGAAGACTGTAAGATTCCAAATGGCTTTAGAGGCGTCACTTACCCTGTATTCCTCAGCAACCCACTGTACCGGACTGTGGCTATGAGCCACGTGCTCTGCTAATTCAGAACAGGGTGTGCAGAGCAGGTTCTTGTCAACCTCACAGAAGAGCCCCTTTGCTTCTTTGTGCAGCACACAGATCTGCTCCTCGGAGCTGCTGACATGGTAAGCTTGGGCCTGTCTGGCAAGGGAAGCCAGCTTCTTGAGTGTAATATATGTTTTGAGGTCTGACTTCTCTGAAACTCCCCTGCATTCAGGGCAGCACATTGGGGTTTGGGCTTCTTCCTAGCAGAGGCATAGGCAGAGATTGCAAAAGCTGTGCCCACAGTCAGTGGTGACAAGGTCTAAGTAGTGGTTCATACAGATGGAGCAGATGAGTACATTCTGAAAGGCTTGCAAGGTGTCCACATTCATGTTTCTATAAGCTTTTAAAAAAGAAAAAAGAGAAAGAAAAGTCACTTTTCTGTGATGATAAGGAAAAAAAAAAAAGGAGCCTTTAGACAAAAGCTTGTGTGCTTGAACTCTATCTAATTTACCTATTAATTTAGTCCCAGTACAAACGTAGGCATGATAAGTATAAACAGGTTGGGTTTATGCTATGGAACAAGAAAATGGGACAAGAGAGTTCTCTCCATCCTTTTTGTTTCAAATAGTGTTCCCAATCAGAATTAGACTACGTGGACAAGCTTAAAGATTGGGGCAGGGAGTAAAAGTTAGGATGATTCCATAGTAACATTTCTTAGCTGATTGGTCCAGAAGCACATATAGAATCTCAATCTCTCCCATTCTCTCTCTCTGTGTGTCTCTCTCTCCATGACTCCACAACTGTAATACACACACACGCACTTCATCTCTATGCTAATAGCCTCCTTGCATCCTGTCTCCAAACTGACAGGTGTATTTTTCTAAAGACATATAAAATTGATTAGGTTTAATTTAAACTTGTTTAATTTAATCAGTGTTGACTTCACCTTTGACTCCTGAAACTACAATTAGTTGAATTTGTGTTTCTAACTTTAATAACAAAATGCTACCTTTCAGGAAATAAAGTATAAAAATTATCTTTTGTTTCTAGTTCAGAAAAGAGTTTTTCCCAGAGTCAGTTGAGATCATCTGAACACCTTCACATCTTGAACTGGAGAATGTTCAAGCTACAGTGCTAATCAGCAACAATTAATCATTTTTTTTTAGCAAACAGAGAATAAGCACTGGGATTCCCTTTCTGCACTAGAAAATAGGGAGCTACAGTTAAAGGAAGCATGATCGATTCATCTTTATTTTTGGTATTTCCTCATGGTGACTAATGCCACTTCTGGGGAGTCCTTACCAGTTGGTTGGATCTATATTGAACACTTTTCAAATCTAGTCTGCAAACTGAAGGTTTTAGAGGGACAGCAAATAGGACTTTTACAACAAGGTTTTCTAATTAATTCACCACACTAAATTTTTAGGTTGTTGGGTATAAAGACTATTACATGCATACATTATGTTGAATATTTCAGGTGCTTTATGGGTTCCGTAATTGCATAAAAACTGCAGAAATCTCAGGGCACCTGGTTGGCTTAGTCAGTTAAGCCTCCGACTCCTGATTTTGGCTCAGGTCATGATCTCAGGGTTGTGGGATCAAGCTCTGCAGTTAGGCTCCAAGCTCAGCACGGGGCCTGCTTGTTCCTTTCTCCTGCTTCTCTCCCTGCTCCCTCTCTCTTTCCTTTCAAATAAGTAAATAAATAAAATCTTAAAAAGGACCTAAAAAAATTTAGTAACACATAAGGTAATAGAATAAAAAATAATCAATTTAATGTAACAAATATTAGTATATTAAAAATGCTCTAGTTACAGATATTTTAAATATTGATGCATTTTAAATAACTAGGAAAGCTATTTTTTTGCTTGGACAAGACCCAAGCAGGACAACAGCTAAATTGAAAGTATTTGTATAAGAAAAAGTAGGCATGAAGATATTTATTGTAAATTCCATACTCACAGAGTTTACTGAGTAGCCTCACCTGTGAAAGCTCTGGAAGGTCTGGAAGGGTTGTTGATAGCAGGGTCAGCAGGGACTCTTCACTCTCCAAAGCCTGGCAGCTGCAAATTCAGCCAATCTACCCCAGAGAAAAAGTCCTCTCTGGACAAATGTGCTTTTTATATGATTAAGTTCACCTAAGGTCACACCTACTTCTTGAGATTGGCTGTTGTCTTCAAAAAGAAGTGGAAATGGCTGATTAGGTTGTATAAAAAGGTTTAAAAATGGCTACTTAAGAGTTTATAGCATATAGAGAAAAACATTTGAGGGCTAATGCTCTAATAACCTGGATTTGTTTTGGGGTATGATGGAAGAAGTTGAACTCATACAAGTTGCTCAAAAAGACATTTTAACTGAAGCAATTACTTCATTAAATGACTTTTTATTTTACAAGCTTTGACTTCACAATTTTTAAAATTTGTTTTCTTACACTACTTTTTATTTTATTTATTTTATTTTTTAAAAAAGATTTTATTTACTTATTTGAGAGAGTGAAAGAGACAGCGAGAGAGCTTGAGTGAGAGAGTGGGGAGAGAGAGAAGAATGCTCCACACTGAGCAGGGAGCCTAATGCAGGACTCAATCCCAAGGACACTGGGATCATGACCTGAGCCAAAGGCAGACACTTAACCCACTGAGCCACCCCGGTGCCCTTACTCTACTTTTTAAATTGCTTATTAAGCTCTAGCTATTGTTTATCTGATTATGTCAAAACAATAACACATTAAATGGAAAAACCAACAAATCTGCACTGTGCAAATTTCTCATAAAAAATTAAAAAGTGTGGGATGCATGGGTGGCTCAGTGAGTTAAGTGTCTGACTCTTGATTTCAGCTCCAGTCATGATCTCAGGGTCATGGGATCAGGCCCCTCAGGGCTCCACACTCAGCACTGAGTCTGCTTGGGATTCTCTCTCTCCCTCTCCCTCCGCTCCTCCCCCCACTCACACGCACCCCCCCTCTAAAATAAATAAATAAAATCTTTAAAAAAATAAAATAAATAAAAATAAAAAGTGCACCTAGGCACTCAATTGGGTTTTAAATAATTGTATGTATAACTCCGTTAGTTTTATATAATTGTATATATAAATTTGCTAGTTTTTTTCTTACCTTCAATATTTGATGACTATTTTGTAATGACTGGTTCATATAAAAATAAAATCTCTTTAGTAGACTCTTGTACCTTGGCAAATAATTTTAGTTTATTTTTTTAATATTTTATTGTTATGTTAATCACCATACATTACATCATTAGCTTTTGATGTAGTGTTCCATGATTCATTGTTTGTGCATAACACCCAGTCCTCCACACAGAATGTGCCCTCTTTAATACCCATCACCAGACTAACCCATCCCCCCACCCCCCTCCCCTCTAGAACCCTCAGTTTGTTTTTCAGAGTCCATCATCTCTCATGGTTCGTCTCCCCCTCCAACTTACTCCCCTTCATTCTTCCCCTCCTGCTATCTTCTTCTTTTTTTCTTAACATATATTGCATTATTTGTTTCAGAGGTACAGATCTGTGATTCAACAGTCTTGCACAATTCACAGCGCTCACCATAGCACATACCCTCCCTAATGTCTATCACCCAGCCACCCCCTCCCTCCCACCCCCCACCACTCCAGCAACCCTCAGTTTGTTTCCTGAGATTAAGAGATCCTCATATCAGTGAGGTCATATGATAGATGTCTTTCTCTGATTGATTTATTTCACTCAGCATAACACCCTCCACTTCCATCCACGTCGTTGCAAATGGCAAGATCTCATTCCTTTTGATGGCTGCATAATAATCCATTGTGTATATATACCACTTCTTCTTTATCCATTCATCTGTTGATGGACATCTTGACTCTTTCCAAAGTTTGGCTATTGTGGACATTGCTGCTATAAACATTGGGGTGCACGTAACCCTTCAGATCCCTACATTTGTATCTTTGTGGTAAATACCCAGTAGTGCAATTGCTGGATCGTATGGTAGCTCTATTTTCAACTTTTTGAGGAACCTCCATAATGTTTTCCAGAGTGGTTGCACCAGCTTGCATTCCCACCAAGAGTGTAGGAGGGTTCCCCTTTCTCCACATCCCCGCCAACATCTGTCGTTTCCTGACTTGTTAATTTTAGCCATTCTGATGGGTGTGAGGTGGTATCTCATTGAGGTTTTGATTTGGATTTCCCTGATGCCGAGCGATGTTGAGCACTTTGTCATCTCTCTGTTGGCCATTTGGATGTCTTCTTTGGAAAAAGGTCTGTTCATGTCTTCTGCCCATTTCTTGATTGGATTATTTGTTCTTTGGGTGTTGAGTTTGATAATTTCCTTATAGATTTTGGATACTAGCCCTTTATCGGATATGTCATTTGCAAATATTTTCTCCCATTTTGTTGGTTGTCTTTTGGTTTTGTGGACTGTTTCTTTTGCTGTGCAAAAGCTTTTTATCTTGATGAAATCCCAATAGTTCATTTTTGCCCTTGCTTCCCTTGCCTTTGGCGATGTTTCTAGGAAGAAGTTGCTGTGGCTGAGGTCGAAGAGGTTGCTGCCTGTGTTCTCCTTTAGGATTTTGATGGACTCCTGTCTCCCGTTTAGGTCTTTCAACCATTTGGAGTCTATTTTTGTGTGTGGTGTAAGGAAATGGTCCAGTTTCATTCTTCTGCATGTGGCTGTCCAATTTTCCCAACACTATTTGTTGAAGAGACTGTCTTTTTTCCATTGGACATTCTTTCCTGCTTTGTCGAAGATGAGTTGACCATAGAGTTGAGGGTCCATTTCTGGGCTCTCTATTCTGTTCCATTGATCTATGTGTCTGTTTTACTGCCAGTACCATACTGTCTTGATGATGACAGCTTTGTAATAGAGCTGGAAGTCCGGAATTATGATGCCACCGGCTTTGCTTTTCTTTTTCTGGTTCCATACAAATTTTAGGATTATTTGTTCCATTTCTTTGAAAAAACTGGATGGTATTTTGATGGGGATTGCATTGAATGTGTAGATTGCTCTAGGTAGCATTGACATCTTCACAATGTTGGTTCTTCCAATCCATGAGCATGGAACGTTTTTCCATTTCTTTGTGTCTTCTTCAATTTCTTTCCTGAGTATTTTATAGTTTTCTGAGTACAGGTCCTTTGCCTCTTTGGTTAAATTTATTCCTAGGTATCTTATGGTTTTGGGTGCAATTCTAAATGGGATCGACTCCTTAATTTGTGTCTCTTCTGTCTTGTTGTTGCTGTATAGGAATGCCACTGATTTCTGTGCACTGATTTTATATCCTGCCACTTTACTGAATTCCTGTATGAGTTCTAGCAGTCTTGGGGTGGAGTCTTTTGGGTTTTCCACATACAGTATCATATTATCTGCAAAGAGTGAGAGTTTGACTTCCTCTTTGCCGATTTGGATGCCTTTAATTTCTTTTTGTTGTCTGATTGCTGTGGGTAGGACTTCTAATACTATGTTGAATAGCAGTGGTGATAGTGGACATCCCTGCCGCGTTCCTGACCTTAGGGGAAAAGCTCTCAGCTTTTCCCCATTGAAAATGATATTCGCTGTAGGTTTTTCATAGATGGCTTTTATGATATTGAGGTATGTACCCTCTATCCCTATACTCTGAAGAGTTTTGATCAAGAAAGGATGCTGTACTTTGTCAAATGCTTTTTCTGCATCTATTGAGAGGATCATATGATTCTTGTTCTTTCTTTTGTTAATGTATTGTATCACGTTGATTGATTTGTGGATGTTGAACCAACCTTGCAGCCCAGGGATAAATCCCACTTGGTCATGGTGAATAACCCTTTTAATGTGCTGTTGGATCCTATTGGCTAGTATTTTGGTGAGAATTTTTGCATCCATGTTCATCAAGGATATTGGTCTATAATTCTCCTTTGTGATGGGGTCTTTGTCTGGTTTTGGGATCAAGGTAATGGTTGCCTCATAAAATGAGTTTGGAAGTTCTCCTTCCATTTCTATTTTTTGGTACAGTTTCAGGAGAATAGGTATTAATTCTTCTTTAAATGTTTGGTAGAATTCCCCTGCGAAGCCATCTGGCCCTGGGCTTTTGTTTGTTGGGAGATTTTTGATGACTGCTTCAATTTTCTTAGTGGTTATAGGTCTGTTTAGGTTTTCTATTTCTTCCTGGTTCAATTTTGGTAGTTGATACCTCTAGGAATGCATCCATTTCTTCCAGATTATCTAATTTGCTGGCATAGAGTTGTTCATAATATGTTCTTATAATTGTTTGTATTTCTTTGGTGTTGGTTGTGATCTCTCCTCTTTCATTCATGATTTTGTTGATTTGGGTCATTTCTCTTTTCTTTTTGATAAGTCTGGCCAGGGGTTTATCAATCTTGTTAATTCTTTCAAAGAACCAGCTCCTAGTTTCATTGATCTGTTCTACTGTTCTTTTGGTTTCTATTTCATTGATTTCTGCTCTGATCTTTATGATTTCTCTTCTCCTGCTGGGTTTAGACTTTATTGGCTGTTTTTTCTCTAGCTCCTTTAGGTGTAGGGTTAGGTTGTGTATTGAGACCTTTCTTGTTTCTTCAGAAAGTCTTGTATTGCTATATACTTTCCTCTCAGGACTGCCTTTGCTGTATCCCAAAGATTTTGTACAGTTGTGTTTTCATTTTCATTGGTTTCCATGAATTTTTTTAATTCTTCTTTAATTTCCTGGTGGACCCATTCATTCTTTAGTAGGATGCTTTTTAGCCTCCATGTATTTGGGTTCTTTCCGACTTTCCTCTTGTGATTGAGTTCTAGTTTCAAAGCATTTTGGTCTGAAAATATGCAGGGATTCATCCCAATCTTTTGGTACCAGCTGAGACCTGATTTGTGACCTAGGATGTGATCAATTCTGGAGAATGTTCCATGGCACTAGAGAAGAATGTGTATTCCATTGCTTTGGGATGGAATGTTCTGAATATGTTTGTGAAGTCCATTTGGTTTGGCCAATAATTTTAAACCAAATACTTTACACACACATATATATACATATACACACATACATATATATGATATATCTCAATGTATGTACTTGTATTAAAATAGTATATAATGTGACAATACTTATTTATTCAAAAATTATGTGCACAATTATCTTTAATAAAATGCATACAGAAAAATATTTTTAATTGAGGTATAATTGACATATAACACTATATTAGTTTCAAGTGTTACAGCATGATTTGATATTTATATATATTACAAAATGAATGCCACCATATGTCTAGCTAACATCCATCACCATACATAGTCACAAAATTATTTAAATTCTAGGTGGTTAACACATACTGTAATATTGGTTTCAGGAGTAGAATTTAGTGATTCATCACTTACATATAATACCCAGTGCTCATCACAAGTGCTCTCCTTAATACTCATCACCGTCTAGCCCATCTCCCACCCACCTCCCTCCAGCATCCTTCAGTTTATTCTCTATAGTTATGAATCTCTTATGGTTTGCTTCCCTGTCTCTTTTCTCCTTCCCATATGTTCATCTGTTTTGTTTCTTTAATTCCACCTATGAGTAAAATCATATGGTATTTGTCTTTCTCTGACTGACTTATTTATCTTAGCATAATACCCTCTAGCTCCATCCATGTCACTGCAAATGGAAAGCTTTCATTCTTTTTAATGGCTGAGTAGTGTCCCATTGTATATTTATAGCACGTCTTCTTTATCCATTTCATGATGATTACTTTTAAGATCTCTCTTACCAACTTTTTTCTTTCTTTTTTTTATTATGTTCAGTTAGCCAACATATAGTACTTCATTAGTTTTTGATGTAGTGTTCAATGATTCATTAGTTGCATATAACACCAAGTGACATCACATCATGTGCCCTCCTTAATACCCATCACCCCGTTACCCCATACTCCCACCCACCTCCCTTCTGTAACCCTCAGTTTGTTTCCCCGCAGTCGAGAGTTTCTCATGGTTCGTCTCCCTCTCTGATTTCTTCCAACTCAGTTTTCCCTCCCTTCCCCTGTGGTCCTCTGCATTATTCCTTATATTCCACGTATGAGTGAAATCATATGATAATTGTCATTCTCTGCTTGACTTATTTCAACTACACAATACAGTATTATTAACTATAGTCACCATGCTGTGAATGCTGTAGAAAATTATCTTTAGCAGAAGTGCAATACTACCTGTGTTTTGTTGATTCCTATCACAATTCAACAAGTCACCACTGCTTACATATAGGTTGTCTCGCTAAATTATTTAATGCTTGGGAATTTTGGTTCTTTTTTTATTAACCTATAAAAATAATCTAATCTTGCTAGAAATTTAAAAAGTAAAAATCTAAAAAAGTTACCTTTTAAAAATTATCAAATTGAAAAAAGAAAGATAAAAGCCATAAAAGTTAGTATATCCTAGAAAAAGGTAAAGTAGTTGTCCTCTTACCGAATGCATTGGACTGTAAATTAATATAAGCTTCAGAAGCATCATGTGACTAGCGATTATGCTTCAAAATGTATTCAAGGAGATTAAGTATATACTTTGTATATCCTATTAGGGTATATATTAGTAAGGTATATATAGTGTATATAAGGACTTTTCCAAAAATTTTAATTCTGGGAAAATGCCTCAAACATTTCTTAACAGGTTGCATATCATCTACATAAGCATATAGAGGAAGATTTTAGTATTCTCATTTTTCAGTAAAAAATAAATGGTTATGGGGCACCTGGATGGCTCAGTCGATTAAGGGTCTGCCTTTGGCTCAGGTCATGACCCCGGGGTCCTAGGAATGAGCCCCCGCATTGGGCTCTCTGCTCAGTGGGGAGCCTGCTTCTCCCTCTCCCTCTGCCTTCCACTCTGCCTACTGTTTTCTCTCTTTCTTTCTCTCTCTCTCTGTCAAATAAATAAATAATATCTATTAAAAAATTAACTGGTTATGTGTGCAGGATACCCCCCTATAGTGCTGTTCAATTTACAGAGATTTGTCCAACATTTGCTTGCACCATTATTTCCTGGATTTGTGATTTCTTCATATAAAAGTCCTATAAACCATGCTCTGTGATTTCATCCCAACCTCAGATAATAAATATAGTAATTAGTTGATATCCTTACTAAGTTTTACTGAGCACCATAGCATCTTCTTAATTCCCTCCTGCCAAACCCCGTTTTCAAAGGTAAATTAGACAAAATTCCTGGAATCTGGAGACTATAAATTAGTAGGGCATGTGAATGTGTACGTAGAGAAATAAGAAATCCGTAACATCTCAAATAAGAAAGAGAAATCTGCTGTGTACAACTGGAAAAGAAAACAAAGAACCGCTGACTGAACGTGACACTCTTTTCCCCTCATCTTTCTGTAGGAAGAGCTGCCTGAAAAACATTGATTAAAAAGCCTTGAGTTCCCCACTGTGGCCAACACTGAGCCTGCCGAAATGTAGAAAACATCTACTCCTTGACATTGACTAATTCTTGAACATTTGCCAGATGTGGATTCACCAAGGTTTATGGGCTTAGCTTGATAAAAACCTAACATGGACATAAATCTAAAAATGAATAGTTGAAAAAAGGTATCTTTTATTAGGCTAAGGGAATGCTAATATCACAAATATCAAGCCCTGGGGAAATAGAAGACAGACCAAATAATAATTTCAAAAAAACATTAAAAATTTATGATTCTTAGAGATTCCCATGAAAAATAGTTTGCACTGGGAAGGTTAAAAAGGACTTTAATTCATTCATCTTACATGGCAGGGCCGGGACAGGAGGCAGATACTGTGAGAACCCAGGGCCCTTACAATAACACATCCATCTGGACTGCAACATGGATTATAACATGACTGGTGCCAGACTCCCAACAAATTTTGACACCTGAAAATCCTGGGAGATGCCGCCCAACTTTGCTACTAGCAAACACTCATGAATGCCAACATTGACATCAGTGTGGTTGGTGGGAAGAGTTGGTGAGTCTTTTTACCAGACGGTGATCAAGAAGTTATAAAACTGTTGTCAGTATTCTTTGGGCAATTAGAAATAGATGGGAACACTTCAATAGGAAAAACAGCCCAAATTAGGTTAACCTGGTCATCTGCTTTTCAACCAATATGAACAACTTTTGGCTGGAAAATTTGGGACAAACCCAGACTGTAAAGCCAGGTCTCGGCCCAGCATGATCATTAATGCTGCATAGCAAGAACCCAAATGCAGCAGCTATAAGCACCATTAGAACTGGACCTCAAAATGAACATTTGAAAGTATTTTATAGCATAGCTACCTTCAGAACACAGTGTATTATAATGCATTTCCTAATACATCAGGGATGCAAGGACTGCTAACTAGTACTGCTAACTGATTTAAAATAAATCAGTTTTGGGGCACGTGGGTGGCTCAATCAGTTGAACAACCAACTCTTGGTTTCAGCTCAGGTCATGATCTGAGCATGGAGCCTGCTTAAGTTTCTCTCCCTCTTCTTCTGCCCCTCCTGGCACACACCCCCCACCCCACAGTCTCTCTCTCTCTTTCAATAAATGTATTACATTCTTAATAGAAGATTAGATTATTGTAGCTGTAAACATAAGTTCAAGTCATTCTGAAACATCAACAGATCTACCTGCTGGTGGTAGATAATCCACCTGCTGGTGGTAGATAATTACATCAGTGTGTCTGATGTCATTATTTGATTTTACATTTTCAAGCCCACATAAGATGACTTCACATATGCTTTTCAGTGACCTTTCTAAACCTAAAATATATTAACAACAATAGGACTCTTGCAAGAATCTTATTAAAACAAACTACTTTTTAGAGCGATTTTAAGTTCACAGCAAAATTGAGGGGAAGGCACAGAGATTTTCCATATATTCTTTGCCCCAACATATGTATAAACTCCCCCATTATCAACATCCCTCACCAGAGTGGTGCATTTGTTACAACTGATGAACCAATGATATATTTTTGTCATCCAGAGTCCATACTTTACTCACTCTTGGTATTGTATGTTCTATGGGTTTGGATCATTTATAATAAAATGTATTCTTCATTATAGTATCACACAGAGTCGTCTCCTTGCCTTAAACATCCTCTGTGCTCCACCAGAATCCTCTATGCTGATCATGATTTTTTTTAAATGGAGGATGTTTTCCTGAAAAGACAATTAAAAAAATAAATATTCTCTGATACAAAAAAACGCTGTGAGTTTTATCTGAAATGTGTCATTTAGGGGTTCCTGGGTGGCTCAGTCAGTTAGGCCTTCTGTTCAGGTCATGATCCCAGGGTCCTGGGATGGAGCCCTGGATCCCTTCCGACTCCCTGCTCAGTGGGGAGCCTGCTTCTCCCTCTCCTTCTGCCCCTCTCCCTGCTTGTGCTCTCTGACTCTCTCTCTGTCAAAAAAATAAAATCTTTTAAAAAAAAAAGGAAATGTGTCCTTTAGATTGGAGAGGTTTATAAGCATTTGGTATGTATATTTTATTATAAAGAATGAATTTTTTTCTGTTTGTGAGCTTTTTTAAAGTTAAAAATATTTTACAAACCAAAGAACAGTTTGAATGACTTTGAAGAGAAATTCGCTACTCAACAGCAGAACCACCTATGGGGACTGAGTTATAAGTATGAAACTGTAAAAAAGGCTGTAGATTACTGGATTAGTATTCTGAAGAAATTAGTTGTAGTGTCTTAGATAAATTCCCAAATCACTGAGCAAAATGAATTTATAGATCAAAAGTTTGTAGTGGGCTAACAAACTTCTCTGAAGCATTATCTACAACTCCTATTACTACGAAAAACAAGAGAGACTCAAAACATTTTTGATGAAATAGGTCCATTGAGAGCTATGTCTACTGGTTTAGGGGTCCTTTCAACTTTGGCTCAGTACATTATACAGATTAATTTTTTCTGTGACCTCCTCACGTTCTCTTAATTTATTCTTGTTCAATAATCCCCTTAACTCTGCATTTCAGCTTGCCATTTTATTGCCCTCCTTGTTTGCTTCTCCTGAGTTAAGGTTGTGGCTGACCTTCAAGAATGGTAGAGTTTAAGAACCCCGCTGTTTAGGTATGCATATTCATACTACTTTGTGTCTTGGTTTTATGTCCTTTTCCTTAGTCTTTTATTTTCTTTTTCTCTTAACCTGAGCACGTGCACACACACACACACACACACACACACACACACACACACACACAGTCCTCGGGGAGAAAAGTGGAGATTAACTATTAATATTAAACTTACTGATTTAAAAGAGCCTGTAAGTTAGTTATGCTAACACTTTGTTATATTTATTGCAAATATTTTTCCCAATATGGCGTTTTCATTTTGTTTATAGAACATTTGCTTTATTTCCCCCCAAGTTTTAGGTTTAGTAGATCCTATCCATCCAGACATTAAACCTGATGTTTCATTTCATTCTGATTTTATGGTTGTATTCTCCAAATTTAATTGCTTATTTCATCTGAATTTATTTTGGTATTTGAATATATTTTGGATTAAATATAAATTGAACTGAATTTAAATTATTTGATTAAAATATAATTTTTTGATGGAATACAAGTTGAATTTAAATTATTTGAAAATTTCACTATTTGGCATTGAATTTGATTTCTTTATTAATAGCCCAAATGATTCACTGAAGGATTTTTTTTTTAAAGATTTTATTTATTTGACAGAGAGAGACACAGCGAGAGAGGGAACACAAGCAGGGGGAGAGGTAGAGGGAGAAGCAGGCTTCCTGCTGAGCAGGGAGCCCGATGCAGGGCTCGATCCCAGGACCCTGGGATCATGACCTGAGCCGAAGGCAGACGCTTAACGACTGAGCCACCCAGGTGCCCCTCACTGAAGGATTTGATTTACTCAAGTAAATGCAGTGGAGAATGTATGAATTGAAATATGAGAAATCATAATAATAGACCCTAATAATCAGATGAAATTCCATCTCTATTGGACTTTATAATCGTTTCAGTTTTCCAAAGCAATGTGTTTTATAAACTTTCATATCAGATGAACATATAAGGCATTAAACCTGTGGATCAGTGTAGCCCATAGAATAAGATAGAGATATATAGTACAGTCCCTGAGACTAGAAAAGTATTGTTGGTATACATGTTGACTTATTTTTCTATTTACTATTCCAATTTGATATCCTATTTTTGAGCTATAAAACCACTCTATGCCTACTTACCCATACAACTTTCTCCTCTAACTGCACAACAGACAGCCTATAAAGTTCAGCCTTCAGCAATATGGAACACATTATGGTTCCGAGATTGTCCCAAGAGATTAATGAGAAACAAAAATCTACAGGAAGTCCATAGAATGTGGTTCATCTTTAAAGTTCATGCATTGTCTTTCCAATTTCATAAACCAGTTAAACTTGGACAAAATTGCTGTCCAAAATATATGCAGCATCTTTATCATTTTCTTGTCATTACAGTTTGGTAAGTGATTTTACTTAATCATTATTAAATACCCAGATCAATGTAAAATTTACTTGGTATATTTCCTGTGCACAAAATTAGTTAATGAACCTCGTTTTTAAGCCACACTCAACAACAAATATGTAACTGCAATTTGTTGAAACACATCTTGCAACTACATGAGATAGAAAAAAAACAATAAGCAATTAAAAGATGCATATAAAAGAATAAACAATAATTCAGAATTGTAGGGCTGGAAGCTATAGTAGGTATCTAATTCAACTATATCATCATGAAGAAGAGAAGAGAAAAAAATGATACTTACTATCATATTAAGAAATACCCTACCACTCAAATGACAATATCAAACATGTATTAATTAGTATTTATATGCTGGGCACTGTTCTAAGTGCTTTGCATGTACTAGCTCTTTTAATCCTTACAGAAACCCTGTGAAATACTGTTTAACACCCATTTTTATAGATCGAAAAACTTAAGAGAGCCTTAATAATTTGCCCATAGTCATATTCCAAGTGAAAGGAGCAGGGTTTGAACTGGCAGTCTATTTCCCAAAGCTGTGGTTCTGACCGTCACTGTACAATCTCTTGTACACTTTTGTTTGTTTTAATGCTTTATTTATTTGAGAGAGAGCGTGCACTTGCACTAGTGGGGGGGGGGGGAGAAGCAGAGGGAAAGGGAGAAGCAGACTCCCCACTGAGCAGGGAGCCCGATGGGGGGACTCAATCCCAGGACCCTGGGATCATGACCTGAGCTGAAGGCAGACGCTTAACCAAGTGAGCCACCCAGGTGCCCTGCTGCCGTACAATCTCTTGTGAATAACAGTTACAATAAATGTATTGCCAAAATATGTTATTAAGCCATGCAATTATACAAAATGTTTTGGGGGCAATGCTTATTGCATGTTTACAATTTGACTGAAAGTTCACAAAACTTTCCAGTATCGCGTGCGTTTTTATGCATTTTTAATTTTCTTTAATTTATTTTTATTTTTTTTAACAATGTTTAACAGTGGCTTTATTAGGTGAATGCTTGAAAGCATTCAACATTAAATTCAATTTACTTCACATTAATGTTTGCAAATACAATATTAGCAATTCTTAAATATTGCAAATCAACTTAAGTATAGAAGTCTTGCTTATAAGTCTTCTGAGGTGACAAGAAGACCAAAAGAAGCCTAGAACTTGAGTCCAGGTCTCTAACCAACAATCACTATGTCCTCACCGGTGAACTCATATGAGGGAACTTCAAGGTTGAGAGGTGCAGGCCCCTTCCTGATCCTGCCAGAAGCATCATAGTGTGACCCATGGCAAGGGCAGTAATAACCACCAAAATCTCCTGCATTTGCAATGGGTACACAACCAAGATGAGTGCAAACACCTATCAGGATAACCCATTCAGGTTTCTTTACTTGATCTAAATCATGCTGTGGGTCCCTCAACTGGGACACTTCAACTGCAACCTCCTGCTCAATTTCCTTCTTGGTTCTATGGCGCACAAACAGTGGTTTTCCTCTCCATTTGAAAGCCATGTTCTTGCCTTCTGGAATATCGGATAGCTTGATTTTGATTTTCGACATGGCCAACACATCAGCAGAAGCACTCATGCTGGAAACAAACTGGGAGACGACATTCTTGGCAGCATATGCAACACCTATACTAGTCGTTGCAGTTATCAAATAGGAGAAACTTTTTCTAGCCTCACTGCTCTGTTTTGAAGACTTCGTACCATCTAACACCTCGGTGCATCGATAGTCAGAGAAGTCAGGCACTCTGACGTCTGTGTGGGAATAACGAATGGAAGCTGGGACATTGAGGCCCACGGAGGCGGCCAAAGGCCGCTCGCGGCCTGGTCAATCAGCGACTCCCGGCACAAGAAGGGCCATTTCACGTCCAGCACTGGAGGTTCTGGGGTGGCGGGCACTGAGGCCTGCACCCAGGGGCCGCAGCGCACCCGCCACTCCGCGGGGCGTGGCTGATAGGACGGGCGCGAACGGGCCTGAACGGGCGGCCACCGACAACATGGCGACAGCTTCTCCTATGTACTTTTTAGAATGGTAATGTTCACCTTTCCCCAGTCCCATGCATCACCTACAGTACTGTCCAAATGTCTACCACCAACATCAATAAAAGCCTATTAGCATGCTCAATCAAATCCCATTACAAGGCATTGCTGAAATCCTAGTGCTAAGCACATCACTTCCCAGACATACCATTTGCCAAACACAGTTCCATACGCACACTACCAGCTCTTCACAAACTCTGACGCGAACTCTGCGTCCTGGTAGACACTGGAGACACAATTATGATCCAGACTTCTCCCTAAGGATTGGTACGGGTTAAGATACAGGGAATGGGCAAATGTCCCGGAGGTCTTTACAGAAGAGCTGAAATGTGAAGGAGAGGGAAGTCCTATCTTTTCTGAGGGTGAAGGTCTGTGTGACACAGAGTTTATGAGAAAAAAATTCGGGTTGTGATCTCTTGCTGGGTTAATGCCTTTCCAAGCCATCTATGCCTAGGCCAGAGTGCTTCCTACAAGGTAAATCTCAACATTTGTCTACCCTGTTTAACTGTTACTACATGGCTTTTTATATAGGAAAAGAATCACCCTCCTTAGTGTATCTTCCCAAGCCTTACGCGATCTGATGCTAAACATATAGATTGTTTTCCCACATTCTCCTTGAATTCTAGGAACAGTAAATTATTCGTATTTCTCTAATGGGCCAATTTTTTCTTATTTCTATTCTTTTGTATAAAATGATTACTTTGCATTGGGAATATAAGTGAATAAAATCACTTTGTAACAGTTTCTCATTGCCCAGTAAAATTAAAGATGTACACGTTTTACAACCCAGACATTTCATTTATGGGTAGATGCTGTCAGGAAAGAGAATAACTTGAATATTTGTATTGGGAGATATGTTGTTAGGAGCAAAAGAGAAAACATTCCAAACTCCCAACAGCAGAAAAATGAATGAATGCATTCTGTTATGTGTCAGCTATCCAATTTATTGCTTCTCTGCTCCAGACTTACTCTTATTGCCTACTCTTTGTAAGTATATCTGGGCCCTTTAAAAACTTCTTTGCCACGAGGCATGATGTTAAACTTTGTGAGTAGAAGGCATTGTAGCCACATTGCAGGAAGGGCTTTTCCTTCCTGGTTCCCATGTGCTCACCTGGCAGGCCTCCGCATGCAAATGATTTCAGCATCTGGCTCATATGCATACATGACTTCACCATCACTCCCATCCTGCAGTGTCCCTGTCCTACAGTGCCCCCATCCTGGGGTACCCCCATCCTGCAGTGCCCCCATCCTACTGTGCCCCATCCTGCAGTGTCCCCGTCCCTCAGTGCCCATCCTGCAGTGCCCCCCATCCTGCAGCGCCCCCCGTCCTGCAGTGTTCCCCCATCATGCAGTGCCCCCCATCCTGTAGTGCTCCCCCGTCCTGCAGCGCCCCCCCATCCTGTAGTGCTCCCTCATCCTGCAGTGCTCCCCCATCCTGCAGTGCCCCCGTCCTGCCGTGCTTCCCCCATCCTGCAGTGCTCCCCCGTCCTGCAGCGCCCCCGTCCTGCAGTGCTCCTGTCTTCTGGTATAGGCTGCTGCTGTAGCACTTGCTTCTTGCAGTTCATGGTGGCCAGAACTCAGTAGTCAGGAGCATCTTCTAACATGGCCCTTGGTTGGCTTGGTGGTAGAGAGCCTCTGGCAAGGCAATTTCCCCAAATCAGCTTCCCACAGTGGCCCAGAGTACAGGTTTCTGGGGAGATTTGCAAGTTCTGCTAGCACAGCACCACAGTGCCTTCCTGCTGTTTAGTAAGGCCCTTGGCGTGGGGGGAATTCTTCCCTAGCTGCTCCATCTCAGCCCTAGGGATAGTGACCGCTCCTTGTACCTGACGTACTTACATTCTTTAGAGTTCTCCTTACCTTTAACTAGATAGTATCTCATTACGGCAATGGTACTATAAATAATCATTCTTTATATTAACTTTCCCTGCATATGTTGCTGTGTGATTTCTCTGTCTTAACTGGACCCTGACTTATAACTGTTATATTCATGCAAGTGAATTGCTCCACGTCAGTGAACTCCAGCCCAATGACACATGGATGCACCTTCAAAGGTGAGTGAAAAAAATCAAGTCTTAGAAAATAGATACACAGTATGATTTTATTTATAAACAGTTAAAAAAATACACAAACCCCAAAACATATAATGAATATAGCTATGTGTGGAATAACGATAACAGAAAAGATTCACATAAGATTCAAGAAAGGGAGGATCTCTGGCAGAAGACGAAGGCACACTGGTCAGTGATAGATGGGGGATTCAAAGATATTGGTAACATTTCTTTCTCAAACTGGTTATTTGTGGGGGGCAGTTCTACAAATGTTAATTTATTTCTTATTTTTTACTGTACATAATGTTACATATACCCTTTGATATAAATGGGATATTTGCTAATTTAATAAAAGTAATTATCCTTTATGGTATAGAGTGACTCTATTTACCAGCAGCATGATTAGATCAGAGTAGCTCAACTAGTTTGCTAAGATAGTGATCTCTCAGCCCTGGGTCGACAATAGGGCTGATGCCACTGCTAAATTAGACTCGATTCCCTATAATGCCACATAGGAGTTTTAATATAGTAGGTGTTTGCCTTAATTTTAACCCTTAGTTCAAATTCAGAATAACCTTCTATAATTATAGAATAAAAATTGTCCATCTTTCTTCTTTGATTCATAGGGAGAAGAATGCTAAGATGTGTGTGTGTGTGTATGTGTGTGTGTGTGTGTGTGTGTGTGTGTGTGTGTATTAACTATATTTTTTAGAATATGCCTTTCACGATTCTTTCTGAGTGATAGACCATACCTATTCAATACGGGTTCTCTGAAGAACCACCTCAGGCTACTTCTCTCAGAGTCCCGGCTGCAGCCTGCACGGTAAAGGCTGCAATGGAGATCTGTCTCTTCACTTCTCCCCAGGCTTTGGAAGGATCCACTTTGCTTTCAATATCAAACAGAGCATCATAAATTCCTGGGAATGACTCCCCTGCATACTTGTTGTGGCTGCTGGGAGCATAGATGATGTGCCTGTTGATAAAAACAGTTTGCGGTCTATCAGTTGTCCAAATGATACATACAAGAGAAAAACAGGAGCACTCTACAAGTCCTGGACGGCAGAATTCTAATCTTATGATTTGAACAAGCTCCTTGTCAGCTAAACTTCCAAGTTTAATCATCTCCAAAGTCCAGTCTATGAAGTATATGTTTTGACTTTAAACAGAGGACTTAACATGGTTCAGAGCAACAAAAATAACAATAATAGCCCCAGTAGCTTGTCACCTACTATGGATCGTGCTTGCGATTAAATGATTTGCCTATAATTTTTCTATTCCTTAAAAATAAACACTACAGGGGCGCCTAGGTGGCTGAGTTGGTTAAGCTTCTGTCTCTTGGTTTCAGCTCAGGTCATGATCTCAGGGTCTTGGGATACAGTCCCTTATTGGGCTCTACGCTCAGTGGGAAGTCTGCTTCTCTGCCTCTCTCTCCCCCTCCTCCTGCTTGCACATGCATGTGCATCCTCTCTCTTGAAAATAAATCTTAAAAAAAAACTCTACAAAATTGATACTAGCATTTCAAAAAGGAGGAAATTGAGATCTGAGAGATTAAGTGATTAGTCTCAAGCTACATTGCAAAAAAGTACTGACTTTTCACTATCCCACTTTACCTCCGGAAATGTAGCACAGTTGTGATTATTAAAGTCCTATTTGTGACCTGCCAACCTACTATTGTGTTTTTTCTCTTTAAAAAAGGAGATATACTAACATGTTAGAATGCCCAGCTTAAAGCATGAATAATTATTAAAAACAATTTTGAAAGCGTAACATGACCTAGGTAGAAGGTGATATTTTATTGAAAGACCTATGTCAGTTCATGTCATAACCCATGAAGGGAAGGATAAGTTCCCAAGCCAAGAGGTAAAGAAGGAAAGAAACAATCGTGCTGCCATTGGGAAACCAGTCACATGTCTGGATGATGCCCTTACTCCTAATTCTGATCCTCTGATAATCCATAAACAGAAAGACAGGGTCATTTCTCACTAGTCACTGATCTAATTTGTTCTGCAATTCCTAGTAAGATCAATCTAATGTTCATCACTGATGTTTATCAGAAATATTTACAATTGTTAAACATTAGAAAAAAGTGAACATTAGGAGAAAGAGTATATAAATACATATTTTATATATTTTACATATATTTATTATGTCTTATGTGTATACATACATAAAGAAAAATATATGTTAAGCGAGAGAGGGGCTAAAATTATATAAACCAAATGTAAGCATGATTTTATAACTAACTGACAGAATTGGGGTGATTTTAATTTTTAGTTGTGACTTTGTTGATCTTTTAAATTTCCTACAATGAACATATATTCTTTTATAATCAGAGGTAAAAAAGATATTAAAAAGAAAAAATGCAGCAATCACATTACATTATATGAAGAAATAATATATTTGCCACACATATTTTGAAATTTCTATTTGCTTATAAGAAATCAACTATATTTTTTCCACAGCTCAAAAAAGAAAAAAATAAAGATATAATCAGGAGTCATATTTGTATCCTTACCTATAGAAAGGCCTGTCTGGTAATCCTAAAGGATCAATAAATGCTCGTTCCAAAAACATCAGTTGATCATTCATAATTCTCAATAATATTGGGCTAAACAACAAAACAAATACAGTTGTCACTTCATGAGAAAGCATGCACTGCACAGCAAACTAAAAATTCACAATAAAATTAAATATAACTAATATATCTTAAAACTCTATGATATGTAAATTAAGAACAATAGTATACGTGGTTACATTTTTATTGTTATGTTAATCACCATACATTACATCATTAGTTTTTGATGTAGTGTTCCATGATTTATTGTTTGTGTATAGCATCCAGTGCTCCATGCAGAACGTGCCCTCCTTAATACCCATCACCAGGCTAACCCATTCCCCCACCCCTCTCCCCTCTAGAACCTTCAGTTTGTTTTTCAGAGTCCATAGTCTCTCATGGTTCATCTCCTCCTCTGATTCTCCCCCCTTCATTCTTCCCCTCCTGCTATCTTCTTCTTTTTTTTAAAACATATAATGTATTATTTGTTTCAGAGGTACAGGTCTGTGATTCAACAGTCTTACACAATTCACAGCACTCACCATAGCACATAACCTCCCCAATGTCTATCACCCAGCCACCCCATCCCTCCCACCCCCCACCACTCCATGGTTACATTTTTAAAATCCTATAAAATACTATTCTGCTGAGGCTTTTAAAACCACATAAAGTTATATGTGCCCGTTGAAAAAGACAACAGTAATTTGTATTTATTTTAAAATAATAATTAATCGGCAAACCTAGGTATTTAAATACAGGCAAGATGTTTTTCATCTTAGGTATCCTAATAACCTACTCAAAGAAGTCATTTCGATATTGAATGGGATAGTCGATTAATAGTTAGTAGGGTTCCTGGAAAATTATGCATATTTACCAAACGATAGCCAATGTTTTATTATTATTTTATTATTATTAAAGCCAAATGTCCTAGAAAATCATAATCCATTTCTATAAGGCACTTTGCCAGAGGGAGGAAAGATCATAGTTTTTAAAGACAGAAAATCAACTTCATAGAATATATGGTGTTTGGAATCTCAAGATTTATTTCTCATTGTTGATTTTTTTTTTTTTTTACCCACACACAAATTTGGAAGGATCTGTAAAGTATAAGGAAAAAAAAATCCCATACTCACCCCAGGATGACACAGTTATTATACTAGTAGGTTTACTTTGAATTTTTCTCTATATTTGTTCAATAAAAAGTAATCAAACTGTTTACAATTTTAAATATTTTTGGTTTGCTTCACATTTTATTGTAAATATCTTATATTTCCTTTATAATCAACTATTTCAATGTTTATGAAATGTTCAAATTGGAGGACACCTAACTTTTAGATAGATCAATACCTCTTAGGTATTGATTGTTTTGAATGATTTGATATATTTATAAACTATTTCTATTTTATTATTATTTTAAAAATATTTTATTTTTTTTATTTGACACAGAGAAAGCACACAAGCAGGGGGAGAGGCAGAGGGAGAGGGAGAAATAGGCTCCCCACTGAGCAGGGAGCCCCACTGGGGCTCAATCCCAGGACCCCAAGATCATGACCTGAGCCAAAGGCAGATGTTCAATCGACTGAGCCACCCAGTCGGTTTTATTATATGATAAAATTATTTTATTATATTATAAAAAATAATATTTTTTATTATTATTTATTTATTTATTGAAAGAGCATGAGTGGGGGAAGGGATGGGTAGGGAGAGAGGGAGAGAGAGAATCTTAAGCAGGCTCCACGCCCAGCATGGAGCCTGATATGGAGCTCTGTCTCACGACCCTGAGATCATGACCTGAGCTGAAATCAAGAGTCGGATGTTTAACCAACTGAGCCACCCGGGAGCCCCTTGAATTGTTTGGTATTACAATTCATATCTTTCTCTGAGAAGCCCTTTTTTCTTTCCAAACTTGAAATTCTTTCCTGAAGAAAAGGTCCAAGAAATGGACATACTATGGCAAAGTCTAAGAACTCTGTAAATGGCTCTTTAAACTTTAACAGTATGTATTTATGCTTTTCAGGTTTCTATTTTTTATTTTTATTTATTTATTTTTTCCAAAACGTTTTTAAAACAATTCACAATGTTATCAGAAAAGTGAGAGAGCATCTGTTCCAGGGCACCATCTAGTGTAATGTGTACAACCAAGTTTTAAATCATTACTAAGTTGCTACAAAAACAGTATAACGTTATTTCAAAAGTAGTATGTTATTTTCATCTATATTTTTTAATCAGTAGTTA
Source organism: Zalophus californianus (assembly GCF_009762305.2). Classification (NCBI taxonomy): domain Eukaryota; kingdom Metazoa; phylum Chordata; class Mammalia; order Carnivora; family Otariidae; genus Zalophus; species Zalophus californianus. The sequence continues at coordinate 42,515,530 of NC_045605.1, forward strand.
ATTTGAATGTTTTTTTATCTGTTTCTGTACAGGTAGTATCTTCTTTTTGAATTGTCTTGCCCATTGCCAACATTTTCAGCTTTGTTCTTTTGGATTTTCTTACCAATTTTCAAAAAAATATTTTTATAATGTTTATATTACTCCCTTTCCATATTTGCTGGAAAAGAGCTTTCCCAATTTTCTATCTTTGCTTTTGATAATTGGCTTTCATATTATGAACCATTTCAGTGTTCTCAAACCTGATTGCTTTGTCATTTCCCTGTTGCTTCTAAACTTGGAATTTCACTTCCAAGAAATATCAACTTTTAATAAAGAATTTTTCTACAACCATTGCTTATGTTTGCATGTGATGTGAAGTGAGATTCTGAACTCACTTTCTTATCAGTTGCTAAAAGAGCTTAAACAACATTATTGTTAAATATGTCTTTCTTCCTCCATTTATTGTTGATGTGTCCTTCATTACAAACACATTTTTTTTACCCAAATATATTCCTATATGTCACTCATCTATTTTTGGACTGCCTGCTCTTATCTTTCAATGTATTTTTGCATCAGTACCTAAGGATTTGATATCCGTATCATCATAATAGGCTTAATAAACAGTAGAAGTTCACTCTCAAAATTCTACTTCAAAAAAATTTCCTTAATATCCTCTCTTTATTTTTCTCCCATCTTAAAGTTCTATTCCAATTATGTTTACTTTGGTGATTTCACACAGAATGAATCCTAAATGCTTAATATTAGAAGAAAACTGGCTTCTCGGTACTTGTTCTGGAGAAAGAATTTTATCAGGTGGAAGTAGAAATGAGAAACTCTGGAGGTAATGACATTAAGAAGTGTGTTCTGGAAATAGGAGAAGTTGGTTGAAGTATGATGGACAGACACTGAAAGAACAAGAGACAAAGCTAGAAAAAGCTGGGGTCATGCAGTGGAGGCCCCTCAGTGCTAAGGTGGGAATTTTGTCACTAATCAGCTGGTAGTTAAGGAAGTGCTGGCTTTTCTCAGCACAGGGCTGCCACTCAGAAAGTTAGAGGTGGGTCTCGCAGAGATAGGGCAGCCCTGTACAGGATGCTTTAAGGTGGAGAGATAGGAGCAAAACACTTTCCAAAGACAATTCAGCAACAAAGACATCAATTAGTATCTCTTTTTCATTGTATCTATTATACACACAACTTAAAAATGTAGAACATACTTGTTTTTGTCCAAGTCTTGAAGCCTCTCACTGAACGTAGAAGCAATTTCTGTAAAGTTCTTCACAGCAGAGAAAAGTGAATCTGAAATAGAAATCGGGGCCTAATGGCGTTGTCTTATGGCTTATGCAAAGGGAACAGTATAGGAAGCTGTTTGTTCTCTTCTGCATTTTACAAGGTATTTATATTTTATATATTACAAGAGGAGCATCAATGAAATGACAAATACATTTACAGATGTAAACAATCAGTCCCTGATTACAGGGACTAGCAATAAATAATAAATGGACTAAGGTAGATCATAACATTTTAGAGATTAATTGAAGCACAGAGATAATGAATTTTGAAAGAGGAGGTGTAGCATACCAAATGACACACTGTATGTTTTCATTTCTTGTGGATGTCTCATTGAAATATTGTAGATTTTGTCGGCATACTTTCTCAAAACTATAGCATAATCTCGACAGTCAAATGGGAGCACTATGGAATTGGCTAGTTCAAATACCATCCCTCCTCGAACCTGGGCCACAGCGAGGTGATACTTAAAAGTTGGATCATAAAATTTTTCCACCAATTCATATGTTTCAGAGACACTGTGATACAAAGGATAGCTCCTGGATTTGCTTGTTGCCTACAGAAAGAAAACAACAACAACACAAAAACGCACACACACAAAATATATCTCTTATAAAATAGCTTATAATAAAATGCATAGTAACATATTTACTATTAATACTAGTAAAACTGTTTTGGTCAGTAATGAATAAAGGAATGTATTTAAGAACCTCAATAAGCCACTTACTAAAGGGTTAATATTATAATGTTAAAATATACCCCAGATGTGTAATTAAAAAATATGTGTATACAACATAAATGATAGTATAAAAATCATCTGAAAGGGCCTAACAGTCTTGCCTTCAAGGATACAGGAGATGTGAAAATGTTCCTGAAACAAAGACAAGATAATGTTACATTTAAGTACAAATAATTTAAGAAAACAGGGAATTGTTGGAGGTGATTGTAAATGAGCATTATACAATATTATATAGGATAATGCTGCAAGTTGTTAATGACTGAAATTCCACGAATGGATGATTCTCTGACAAGCAGCGTGCAGAAGCATGAAGAATCCGCAGAGTGAGGGGTTCAGGAGTGGATCCAAAGTCTCACAAAGGAGAGAGAAGGAATGCTCAGACACATATAAGACACCAAGAACATACAAAAAAGGCAAGCGGCAAGGACTTTCCAAACTTTGAATTGCTGATTTATGCCTTTTGCCTGCCTTATTTAGCTGTTTATGTTTTTACTAATATAGAAGAACACTTTATATAGCAGGCTAGGATTCTAAAATTAGACAGCTGGAGTTTGAATCCAGGCTTTAGGATTTATTACCAAATAACTTTGGGTGGTTACTAACCCAAAGATTATTAGCTTTTCTTTACTGTAGTAGTCTCATGAGTAAAATGGAGATAATATTAACATCTACCCTCACCCCACCCCCATCTAGCCCTGCCTAACTTCCTACCCCAATGGTAAGATTAAAGATTTCCTGTCTGGGGAGAATAACTAGTCCAAGAGAAAAGATCTATAGATTCTGTAGACCTATAGTTGTTGCCTCCCCTAAAGTATCTAGAACAGGCATTCTTGATCACTCTTCTCTGAAGCTTCCCATTTGACAATTGCCACCCTTGCATACAGGGCTTTGGTCAGCTTTTTATAGACTCACTCCTAAATAAGACAGGTTGCCAAAGATGCCCAGGTATTTGAAAACAGCCTTTGACTTGAAAGATACAGACCAAACACACATACTAAAATAAAATCAACTGGGGTGCCTGGGTGGCTCAGTTGGTTAAGCGACCGCCTTCGGCTCAGGTCATGATCCCGGAATCCTGGGATCGAGCGGGGAGCCTGCTTCTCCTTCTGACACTCTCCCCTCTCATGCTGTTTCTCTCTCTCTCTCTCTCTCTCAAATAAATAAAAAAATAAATAAAATCTTTAAAAAAAAGTTAAAAAAAATCAACTCGAGAGTAAGGAGGTACTGCATGGAATGGAGGCAAACTTAATAATAACAATAGTAATAAAGATTTCAATAAAAAAATGAATGACAGAGTTGAGAAAAATATTCCTGATAGTAAAAAAAAAGACACAGATAAAAGCAAAAGATAAAAAATGAACACATCAGAAAATAATCCCCAGATGTTAAACAACTAGTAATAGTTCAAAAAAGACAAAAGAGGGAAGAAGTGATCAAAGGGAAATGCATTCCCTCCAACTGCAAGACATGGGTTTCCAGACCAAAGGGCCCACTCTGTGTCCAGCCCAGTGTAAGAAAAAATGGCATAACCAAGGCACACATGCACACCAAGGACAACATGGAAGATACTAAAACCTTCCTTTAAAAAAAAATCATGGTACCAGTGTGGAAACAGACACATAGATCAATGAATGAAAAAGAATAAAGAGCCCAGAAATAAATCCATACATATGTGGTCATTTAATCAATGACAAAGTTGGCAAGGATGACACAGTGGGGAAAGGACAGTCTCTTGAATAAATAGTGCTGCGAAAACTGGACCGCTACATGAAGAAGAATGAAACTGGACCACTTTCTTACCCCATATACAAAAATAAATTCAAAATGGATGAAGGACTTGAAGACCTGTAACATTAAAACTCTTAGAAGAATACATGAGCAGTAGGCTCTTTGACACAGCCCTAACAATATTCCCTTGGACCAGTCTCCTCCAGCAAGGGCAGCAAAGCTAAAATATACACATGGGACTATATCAAAATAAAAAGCTTCTGCACAGCAAAGGAAACAGTCAACCAAAGGAAAGGGCAGCCTACTGAGCAGGAGAAGATATTTGAAAATCATACATCCATTAAGGATTTACTTTCCAAAATATTTAAAGAACTTGGACAACTCAGTATCAAAAACACAAACATGATTAAAAACTGGGCAAAGGAGAAAAAAAACTGGGCAGATGACTTGAATAGACATTTTTACAAAGAAGACACACAGATGTCCAACAGGTACATAAAAAATGTTCAACATCACTAATTTTCAAAGAAATGCAAATCAAAATCACAGTATCACCTCATACTTGTCAGATTGGCTATTATCTAAAAGGCAAAATATAACAAGTGTTGGCGAGGTTGTAGAGAAAATGAACCTTCACGCACTGTTGGTGGGAATGCAAACTGGTGCAGTCACCATGGAAAATAATAAGGAGATTCCTTAAAAATTTAAAAATAGATCTACCATACAATCCAGAAGTTCCACTGCTGGGTATTTATCAGAAGACAATGAAAACATTAATTCAGAGATACATGCACTCCCTATGTTCACTGGATTATTTACAACAGCCAAGATATGGAAGTAGCCTAAGTGTCCATCACACACACACACACACACACACACACACACACACACACACACACACACACACACAGGAATATTACTCAGCCATAAAAAAGAATGAAATCTTGCCATTTGCAATATGGATGGACCTAGAGGCTATTATGCTAAGTGAAATAAGTCAGAGAAAGACAGAACACCACACGATTCCTTATATGTGGAATCTAAAAAACAAAAAAATGAACACACAAAACAGAAACAGACTCACAGATACAAAAAACAAAGTGCTGTTGGTTACCAGAGAGGGGAAGGGTTAGAGGGCAGGGAAAATAGGTAAAGGGCTTTAAGGGGCACAAACTTTCAGTGATAAAATAACCAAGTCCTAGAGATGTTAATGTACAGCACAGGGAATACAGTCAGTAATATTGTAGTAAATTGTATATCGATAGAGGGTAACTAGATATTGTGGGGATCATTTTGTAATGCTTAAAAATCCTAAATCACTATGATACACACCTGAAACTAATAAGATATTGAATGCCAATTATACTTCAATAAAAGGAAAAAATCAGAGCCAAGGGATCAGGGGTCAAATAGCACCACATTTCTCAACAGCAATCCTGAAGCTTGGAAGATGCTGAGGGATGAGTTCAGAATTCTGAGGACATAGGATTTTCAACCAAAAGCTTTGTGCCCACACAAACTATCCAAGAATTGTGTGTGGTATAAATGTATTTCAGACAGGGAAGGGCTTTCGCTTTGATACACCCTTTTTAAGAAGTTCCTGAAGGATGTGCTTCAAACATACTAAAGAGTAAACAAGAAAAAAGAAGAGACAAAATCCAGGAAAGAGAAGATGCAAAACAGGAGAGAAGTGACGGTCTCTCAGACTTCTCAATGAAAGAAAATTGCACAGGCAAGAGCTGTGTCACAGGCAAAGAAAACCACCAGAGAATCCACTGGAGCAGGAGAAGAAGAACCCAAGGGGGAAAAAGAAATCTGCCAGATCACCCAATAGGTTTGAATACCCTGAAACTTTGTGGTGAATTAGTTATGGATACATGGAGAGGAAAAAAAAAGATATTCTAATCCACAAGTATGGTACAACGATATACTGAGAAAATGCAATGAGGGAAAGTATTTGGGAGTTAGGAGAAAAAGTGATATAGAAACGCTAAATGCCTATCTTTCCTCATGAGAAGTAAATGGATGATACATCAGACTGAAAAACAAATAAATAGCAGCAGGAGCATAGCATGTATAAGCATGCAGATAGATGTCAGAAGAAACCAATGAAAAAGTTGAAAAAATGTGAATCTGTTGAACAGAATCAGAGATGGGACGAGCCTGCAAGTGGAATAAGGGACCAGTGTTTTTCATCATACACCCTTACAGAACCGTATGACAGTTCGTGAACTATGTCCTATGTTACTTTGGTAAACATAAAAACTATAAAATTGTCATTACCATCAGCAACAATGGTAGGAAAAAAATCATGACCTGATATGTGTTCGTTGCTTCTTGTGCCATAGAGCATAATTTTCATGTTTACTGACTAGAGATAGAATGGGATAAAAATCCAAACATCTGCTGGTCTGGATACTAATTCATCTTTGGAATGATAACAGATAGGGAGGAGTCAAAGACAATTTCTACATTTCTAGTGTAAGTAACTGGGTGAAAGCAATGCCACCTAATGAAACAAAATATATTTAAGGGAGAACATGCAAGTTCAAGTTCTAAGGCTTAGGATACCCAATTCAGGCATTATCCCATGTGACAGTAGCATGATCTCAACCACTTCTGCTTTAAATTCCTCTATTTCTCTAGGGTTTATGTCACCCTTTTTTTATTCCAGAATTATTTGTGTAGCTAAAATATATTCATAAGTAATCTTGAAAAACATACTGACAGACTTACCCAATTTTTAGTGTACCGTGCTCTGCTTGAAGCAATTCCAAGTCTTTGGAAGAACACCTCAAAGTCATTACCAGATCCCAACTTACTAATCCTTTTAGGGATAAAACAGGAGATTATTTGAGTAGTTTCTTCAGTGAGTACAAATTAAAGATTAATTAAACTCTATTCTTGCTCTTATAAATATCATTTTTCTTTATAAAAATCACATCAGACAAGCAACAACAACAAAAAGTAATTGAAAGGAATATCAGTCCTGATCACAAAGTATCTACTTCCATAAGACTGTTTTGGGTAGTAGGGACCATTGTTCTTTTGGGTTCCTGAACCCAATTCCAACATGTGGAGGGGGATGTGTGGTGTTTCCCATATCAGCGACAAGCAATGCTTGGGTGTCCTCCAACTCAACTCAGTTCTGACACTGAAGGTAGCACCAGATTCCACAGGTGAATGGCTCAGTCCCACAAGACTGCCCCTCCACTGATTTCAGAAGCCAACTACAAACCCAGATTGTTATCTGTGTTTCTGACCAATGGGCTACAGATTGGATATTCCCAAGTTCTCTTCCTTGCTTTCGATTAATTTGCTAGAGCTGTTCCCAGAACCCAGAGAACCATTTTATTTACTAGATCAATGGTTTATTATAAAAGGATGTAACTCAGAACAGCCAGATGGAGGGGGTGCAGAGGGCAAGGTGTGGGGAAAGGGTGCTGAGCTGTCCACGCCCTCCCCAGGTATGCCACTCTGCTGTAAGTTCCATGTATCCACCAACATGGGAGCTCTCTGAACCCTATCTTCTTGGGTGTGTATCTTCATTATAAAGGCACAATTGATTAAATCATTGGCCATTGCAGAGTGATTCAACCTCTGCTCATGGGGTGGGACTAAAGTTCCAATTCTCTAATTACATAGTTGGTTCTGGCCATCAGCCCCCATCCTTAGGTGGGGTCCAAAGGTCACCCTGCTAATGCAACAAGAGACACCCTTGTCTCTTTCATCACTTAGAACATTCTAAAGATTTTGGGAGCTCTCTGTGCCACGAAAGGGGCCAAAGATCTAATATATACTTCCTATTATAAATCATAGTATCACAATTGCCTAAGTTACTTTTTTTTTAAAGATTCATTAAGTTGGAAAATATTTTCCCTCAACTTATTTTATCGTCTGTATTTGTTGTTCATAATAAAGTTAAAAGAAGCAGATTTTTTTAGATAATTCAGATGTAAATCCTACCTTAAAAATTTTTAGTTATTCATACTCTTGATAGGTATAATCTTATCTATAATTAATCTATATCTCTGAGATATTTATTCCTCAAACCTTGCTTGTGATGACACAACCATATTGAAATGATGCCTATATTTTTCTTAGAGTAACTAAAATGTTTTTTAACAGTATGATATTCAGAAAAAAGAAAATGTATCAAATAACTAAGGGACAGAAATGTGAGGGGAACTATTTTCCACCATTATAACTTTTGACTTATATATTGCCTGCTCAAAAAAGAACCATTTTTAGATGGCCTATAGATTTAACTTCAAAACACATAGTAATATTCTATTTGAGAAACAAAGCATCACCTTCCCTTTATCATTGAAAGAAAATACACTTTCATTTTCAATCCAATCCTATAATCTATCTAGTAGAAAGTCTTGTTTGTTTACCTGGGCATGCCACTGAACTCCAGTGAAGGACTTTTTCCATTCCAGCTCTCATAAAGAGATTTGCCTTCAAAGCCTTCATCGGGGCTTTGGAGCTACACAGATTAAAAGGGAAAAAAAGAAAATACCTATAAATCAGATATTTTAAAATTTAAATGTCCATTAACCAGGGAATGAATAACTAAACTATATTCAGCAAGACACATGATACAATTCATATATTAGCAGTCATTAAGAATTACAATGAGTTTCTGACAATAGGGGAAAATGTTCATGCTATTATATATAAGTGTGACTATTATAAAGAATACATGATGTGTATGGAAAAGAAGGCCAAATTATTACCAAGCTACTGTAGGCAAACGAATGGTCATATTGTAAGATTTTTTGGTCTATTTTTTCTGAGTTGAGGGAGGCTGCTCTCAAAAACACACATTTCTCTCCTCTTATAAAAAAGAAAATGAAAGGAAGCAAGGTGATTAAGAGAAGGTATTTCTTTTAATATTGCTTCTTGTCAGTAAGGTTGCTAAAGTCATTAAATAATACACAATAAAAATAAATGCATTAATATTTTATTTAATCAATTATTTACTATAATTGTGTTAAATATTGGGCTTTAAATACATTTTCTGGTTTTACAGATGAGAAAACTAAGGAAAAAAATATGACCTATTATTGAGTTCTAGACCTATTCTTGAAATCTAGTGCATTAGATGTTATGCTGGAAACATTTCACAAACTAAACTTTAATTATACATGTTCCATCACTATTCATGGGTTATTTATTATACATTATATGGTATACAATGTTTTTATATTATATTTAATAAAAGTCCTATGTTCTATTTTTTTAAAGATTTTATTTATTTATTTATTTATTAGAGAGCAAGCGAGAAAGAAACAGCATGAGAGGGGAGAGGGTCAGAGGGAGAAGTAGGCTCCCCACTGAGCTGGGAGCCTGACGTGGGACTCAACCCCAGGACTCCGGGATCATGACCTGAGCCCAAGGCAGTCGCTTAACCAACTGAGCCACCCAGGCGCTTTTCAACAAAGTGATTTTTAAAAGTTTATAGAGTACCTATGTTGTTTAAGACTTTTTGTGAATGCCAGGGAAACGAAGCTCAATAAGACACATTACATACTCTCTACGAGTGAGAACTACAGGTAAAAATGTGGAATGCAATGTGCTAGGTGCAAAGGTCTATGGGAACACAAATTTGCATAAGCATGAGGAGAGAGTCAGAACTTAGGTTAACAGAAATTATGTTATTAACATCTTAATTTGTAAAATATGAATAAATAGGCAACAAAAGAATTTCACTCAAGCTTATAAATTGACACAAAATTTTGATATAAGGAACAGCACTGCTCCATTTATTCTAAGAAATGCACATTTAACACAGTGTAGAAATACAGTACTAAATTCTCAGTTGATCACTCAAATGTAAAATGCTATAAATCACTCTCCCCAAATAAAACAGAATAAAACAAACCCCCAAACTGTCAAGCAACACATAATTTCAAATCTGACCTAAAGAGTAGAGTTTTTTCAATTGTCTCCGGATGCCACCAAGCCAGCCAGAAAACAAAGAACTGGCAAGCTTCCTTAGCATTTGACTTAAATTACATGAAGAGTGAACATTCTCAGAAACACCCTGTTGCAGATATTTAAATTTTTACATACTTCATGGAAATTGATAAAACTGCAGGCAAATGATGCAGCTCTTGAGTAATGACATGAATTTTTTTTTTCTAATCCTAGAGGAGAAGCTAAGTCATAAGATTACATTCCATGCTTTTGAAACCAAAGGTTAGTGACATTTAAGTCTTACTGAAAACCCCTATCTGAAGGGGAATAATTGTGTTTTCCTTGGTAATTATACATCAATTGGTAATTCTATTAAATAGGCAAGTCTTTTTTTTTTTCCTTTCCAGTTCAAATCAGATAAGTAGCAGTAACAACAAAAATCTGCCAAGCAACAAGTTCTTCATGATAACGAATGCTAGGCCCAGTAGACTGAGGATCAGGACAAGGAAAGTGAAGAGTTGCCTGTCAGTCCTGGAGGAACTCAGGCACAATCTCTCCAGTAGGTTCGGGATCCTGTGCTGCTGTCAGAATTAAGAGAACTTCAGCTGTCAGCCTAGTTCAGTGGGGCTCAGTGGAGTGCAGCTCAAGGCCAGAAGTCAGGGAGGGGGGTACATGGTCTCCCCTAGCCTCTGCCCCAAACCAATTGGACCCTGGAATCAGCGCTTGCTGTTTTTGCAACATACTCCTTCTTGATCACTTAGAAACTTCAACTCTTCCTGTGTCCTGGGCTAATTGATATCATTACTTGAAGGAGTATAAATCAGTTTTAAAATTAAGGAGTGAAATCACAGGACCAAGTGCTGGTTCAGCTACAGCATGAGTTGTATGACAGTGGGGGGCTAATGCTTTTTGATCTCAGTTTTCTCGATTTCAAATGGGGATGGTAGACACAATGCAACCCCAGGGCTGCTTCAGTAGTTGGGAGAAATGGGGTAGCATATGTAAACAGTTTATTAGATGTAATGTTCTCTGGAGCTTATTAGAGGTAATATTTGCTATATGAGAGAAAGACAAATTATAAAACAATGCAGCTGCTTAACATAATAATGGTTCCTCAAGAAAACATCATTTGTAGAACTCAAACTTTCTAAAATTATACATAATTATTTTTACCTCCTTTGTTAGGTTGTATACCAAGCTGTACATTAGTGGGGTGCAATCAACTCTCAGAGTATAGTTTCCTTAAAGATAAAGAGAGAGTGTTTTTTTATTTCATTTACTTTATTCTTTCATTCAAAGATGAATCCTAGCTCTTTAGCCAGAAGGATCCTTAACATAACATAATAATAAAAAAATTTAAAAAAACAAACTAATGTTGTAATGTATGGTGACTAACATAACATAATAAAATTAAATTAAAAAAAAAACCTAAGTCCAATAAAGCTCTCCAACTTACTATTCAATAAAAGCATCATTGCTCACCACAGTCCTCAGTTCCAGGCATGAAACAACCCCCATCACCGCTCCAAATCTTCACCTCCCACTCTGCCCAAGCAGACTCCTGCTCAGGGGCTTTGCATATACAGTTCCCTCAGCCTGGAACAGTGTTATGCATTATATCTGCATGACTTAAAACTCCTCCTCTAGTCTAATATCATGTTTTCTGAGAGTTTTCCCCTGAACATCTACCTAGAGGAGCACCTTCTCTTCCTTTTATCCTAGCCACTCTTTCTCTTTTGACCTTGCTTATTTTTCTCATTGGTTATCTCTCAAACATGTTAAATATTTGCCTTTTTATTTTCCATCCTCCCACCAGACTAGAAATTCCATGGGAGCAGGTGTTCACTTTTATTTGTTGCCAGGGGTTAGCACAGTCCTGGCCTTTAGCATTTACCCAATAAACATTTGTTGTAAAAATGCATTTGTGGGGGCACCTAGGTGGCTCAGTCAGTTAAGCGTCCAACTCTTGATTTTGGCTCAGGTCATGGTCTCAGTTTCCTGGGATCGAGCCCTGCATCGGGCTCCATGCTCAGCTTGGAGTCTGCTTGAGATTCTCTCTCTCTCCCTCTCCTTCTGCTTCCCCTCCCCCCACTTGTATGTGTGCATGTGCACACATTCTCTCTCTCTCAAATAAAAGAAATAAAATCTTTTAAAAAATGCATTTATAAGGCAGATGCTCTCCAGCTAGTTCTGAATAGAGAACAGAGATGGTGTTCCCATTCCTCAGGAATTCTGTCTGATGAGTTTGAGAGTCATGAGAACCAGCCAGGAGAGGTGACCTCAAGAAGTTGTGGGAGCACAGGGACAGAAGGCTAAAGCATGATGGAGGCCTGGGGAAGGGAAAGTTAAGACAACTTCATCAAGGATTAGCCTGTACAAATGCCCAGAAATATAAAAGTACATGATGTACTCAAAGAATGGCCAGCAACTCTAATCTCAAAGCTTCAGGTCCACGTCTGGGGATAGCAAATTTGAGGCTTTAAAAATAAGTAGACACTCCAGCAGAACTGTTCATGGAACTTGAAAGGCTGGTTCCAAATTTCGACTAGAAGAATAAATATGCACAAATTTTAGCCACTGCCATTTTTAAAAGTGATAAAGAGCTAGTAGGAGTGCAAACCAGAGAGTCAGAGAGGTAGTCTGGCAGCATAAATTACCACGTAATGCACGTGTACCACGACCAAGGCATGATATTGTAGCTCTCCACTCTCCACTTGTATAGAAAAAGGCAAGGTGGGCAAATAAACAAGATATTTACTGCAACAAATTGAAGCAATCTGACCATCAGCTGGAGAATTGAGACGTAAATTGCTCTGTCGAAAACACTGTAGAAGTTTTTCTTTTCAAGTGATAGATTTATATATAATGACATGGAAAATGTTCCATAATATGCTGTTGAATAGAAAAGGAGAAGACGCAGAACCATGTAGTATGTAATATGTAATATGTAATGAAAATCTGTATAAGATCGTGAGGGGCAACACAATGTAGTCGTTAGAAGGATAAAGATGATCACCTAGATTTGAGTCTCAGCTCAATCTTTTACTAGCTGTGTGACTCGGGAAAGTTACTTAATCTCTCTGAATTGGAGGTTTCCTCTTCTATACAAGGAAAATAATAAAGTACCTACCTTACAGGATTATTGGATTAAATAAATATTTACATGTAAAGCACTTAAGACAGCACCTTCAACATCACTGATGGTTTGAGTGAGCTAACCATCTAGAGATGAATGTCAGTGTGATGGAAACATCTCAAATTGAGGACAGTAGCACCTTCGGAGAGAGGGCTGAGTTTGAGAGTGATATAAGTAAAGGTTCTTGCTTTGATTATAAATTTTGCATTTTACCATGAGAAAGTCAATGTATTACTTATTGTGTTATCTTAAAAATGAATATTTAACAAAATTTTAAATATAAAACAAAGTAAGATAAGTGGAATCCCAGTCATCGAGTAACATGGTGTCATGTGCTGTTGATGCTGAGAATGATAGGAAGACAATGCTGCGTTTTAAGGCAGGGAGTGACGTCATCAACAAATTCCAATGATTAGAGGCAGAGCAAGAAGGTGGAGGAGTAGGAGACCTGGATTTCGTCTGGTCTCAGGAATTCAGCTGAATGGGGATCAAACCATTCTGAAAACCTACGAACTCAACAGGAGATCGAAGAAGAGAGTAGCAACAACTCTCTGAACAGAGAAGCGACCACTTACTGGAAGGTAGGACGTGTGGAGAAGTGAATCCGAGGCGATATTCGGGAGGATAGACGGCAGGGGAGGGGGCCTCCGTCGGCCACTTCTGGCAAGTGATAGAGCCACGGAGCACAAAATGAGAACTTTTAGAAGCCGGCTCTGCTGAGGGACGTTGCTCCAGTGGCTAAACTGGGGGTGAAACCCTCGTGGGACAGTGTGGTCTCAGGACCTTCGGGGTCACAGAAAGACCGGGGGTGCCTGAGTGTGGCAGAGCTCCCAGGTATCGGATTAGGGAAGCCAGCTGCAGAGACGGAGCCAAGGCGCGGGCTCTCAGCTCAGGGTTGCCATAAACTATGATCCATGGCCCACTCGGGCCACTGCTCTTCCAGCAGGGACCCAACAAGTGGCAGATCCGGGGAGACTCCCCTTCCTCGCCTGGGAGGAGCAGTGCAGGAGTGCACTGCAGGGATCTGCTGGGTTTGGAGACTCCACATGGTGTTGGGTGCCAGAGATAGAAATGCTCTGTCACAGGCCGGGGGAGCACGGAGTGCAGCCGGAGACCGGGGAGACGGGAGTGACCGACTGCCTTTCTCTGGGGGCGCACTGAGGAGCGGGGCCCTGAGTTCTCGGCTCCTCCGGGTGGAGATTGGGAGGCCACCATTTTCACTCTCATCCTCCAAAGCTGTACCGAGAGCTTGGAGGGAACAAAAGCTCCTGAGAGCAAACCTGAGCAGATTGCTTAGCCCGGACTCACAAGGGCTGGGCAATTCCGACTCCAGCAAAGATATTTGGGAACCACAGCAACAGATCCCTCCCCCAGAAGATCAGCACGAACAGCCAGCCAAGACCAAGTTTACCAATCAAGGAGAACGGGAGAACTCCAGTGCTAGGGGAATACTGCACATAGGATTCATCGCTTTTTTACCATGATTCATTAGTTTTTCAAAGTTAATTTTTTTAACTTTGTTTTTTGGTTTTTTGAATTTTTCTTTTTCCCTTTTTCAACCAACATCTTATCAATCCCTTTTTTAGAAAATATTTTTTATTTTTCACTTTTAGAAAATTTATCCCTTCATAGTAGTTACCGTTATTTTTGGAATATATATATATAAGTTGTTCTTTCTTTAAAATTTTGAGATACAGTTTCTTCTAACAGATCAAAATATACCCTAAATCTCTAGTGTATGGCTTTGTTCTAGTCTCCTGCCTGATCACATTCTCTCCCTTTTTTTTTTCTAAATCTTCTTCCTTCTTTTTACAAACAACTTATCAATTCTTTTATAAATTCTTTTATAATTTTCATCTTTAAGTCATCGTCCATCCCTTCATTGTATCAACCCTTCTTTTGTACATATATAAGTCTTTCTTTCTTTACAATTTTAGAAGGCACTATCTTCTAACAGACCAAAATACACCCAAAATCTAGTGTGTGGCACTGATCTATGCACTAGCCTGATCATATGTGATCATATTCTGTTTTGTTGTTGTTGTTGTTGTTCTGTTTTTGTTTGTTTTTAATTTTTTCTTTTTCTTTTTCTTTCTCTTTCTTTTTTCTTTCTTTCCCTTTCTTTTCCCCTGATTTCAGGTCTTTTCTGATTTGTTTAGAGCATATTTTCTGGGGACGTTCTTAACCTGTTAGCATTTTCTCTCTCATTGATCTATTCTCCTCTGGACAAAATGACAAGACGAAAGAAATCACCTCAGCAAAAAGAACAAGAGGTAGTACCGTCTGCCAGGGACCTACTCAATACGGACATTAGTAAAATGTTGGACCTAGAGTTCAGAATCATGGTTTTAAAGATGCTAGCTGGGCTTAAAAAAGGATGGAAGTTATTAGAGACACCCTTCCTGGAGAAATAAAAGAACTAAAATCTAACCAAATTGAAATAAAAAAGGCTATTCATGAGGTACAACAAAAAATGGGGGCACTAACTGCTAGGATAAATGAGGCAGAAGAGAGAATCAGCGATATAGAAGACCAAATGATGGAAAATAAAAAAGCTGAGAAAAATAGAGATAAACAACTACCGGATCATGAGGGCAGAATCTGAGAGATAAGCGATACCATAAGACGAAACAACATTAGAATAATTGGGATCCCAGAAGAAGAAGAAAGAGAGAGAGGGGCAGAAGGTATACTGGAGCAAATAATGGCAGAGAACTTCCCTAATGTGGGGAAGGAAACAGGCATCAAAATCCCGGAGGCACAGAGAACCCCTCTCAAAATCAATAAAAATAGGTCAACACCCCGACATCAAATACTAAAACGAGTCTCAGAGACAAAGAGAAAATCCTGAAAGCAGCTCGGAGAAGAGATATGTAACCTATAAAGGTAGAAACATTAGATTGGCAACAGACCTATCCACAGAGACCTGGCAGGCCAGAAAGGACTGGCATGATATCTTCAGAGCACTAAATGAGAAAAATATGCAGCCAAGAATACTATATCCAGCTAGGCTGTCATTGAAAATAGAAGGAGAGATGAAAAGCTTCCAGGACAAACAAAATCTAAAGGAATTTGCAAACACAAAACCAGCCCTCCAAAAATATTGAAAGGGGTCCTCTAAGCAAACAAAGAGCCTAAAAGCAGCATAGACCAGAAAGGAACACGGACAATATACAGTAACAGTCACCTAACAGGCAATACAATGGCACTAAATTCATATCTTTCACTAGTTACCCTGAATGTAAATGGGCTAAATGCCCCAATCAAAAGACACAGGCTATCAGATTGGATTAAAAAACAAGACCCATCAATATGCTGTCTGCAAGAGACTCATTTTAGACCCAAAGACACCCCGACATTGAAAGTGAAGGGGTGGAAAACCATTTACCATGCTAATGGACACCAAAAGAAAGCTGGGGTGGCAATCCTTATATCAGACAAACTAGATTTTAAAACAAAGACTGTAATAAGAGATGAGGAAGGACACTATATCCTACTTAAAGGGTCTATCCAACAAGAAGATCTAACAATTGTAAATATCTATGCCCCTAACATGGGAGCAGCCAATTACATAAGGCAATTAATAACAATAGCAAAGAAACACATTGACAACAATACAATAACAGTGGGGGACTTTAACACCCCCCTGACTGAAATGGACAGATCATCTAAGCAAAAGATCAACAAGGAAATAAAGACTTTAAATGACACCCTGGACCAAATAGACTTCACAGACATATTGAGAACATTCCATCCCAAAGCAACGGAATACACATTCTTCTCTAGTGCCATGGAACATTCTCCAGAATAGATCACATCCTAGGTCACAAATCAGGTCTCAACCAGTACTAAAAGACTAGGATTATTCCCTGCATATTTTCAGACCACAATGCTTTGAAACTAGAACTCAATCACAAGAGGAAAGACGGAAAGAACTCAAATACATGGAGGCTAAAAAGCATCCTACTAAAGAATGAATGGGTCAACCAGGAAATTAAAGAAGAATTAAAAAATTTCATGGAAACCAATGAAAATGAAAACACAAGTGTTCAAAATCTTTGGGATACAGCAAAGGCAGTCCTGAGAGGAAAGTATATAGCAATACAAGCCTTTCTCAAGAAACAAGAGAGGTCTCAAATACACAACCTAACCCTACACTTAAAGGAGCTAGAGAAAAAACAGCCAATAAAGTCTAAACCCAGCAGGAGAAGAGAAATCATAAAGATCAGAGCAGAAATCAATGAAATAGAAACCAAAAGAACAGTAGAACAGATCAACGAAACTAGGAGCTGATTCTTTGAAAGAATTAACAAGATTGATAAACCCCTGGCCAGACTTATCAAAAAGAAAAGAGAAATGACCCAAATCAACAAAATCATGAATGAAAGAGGAGAGATCACAACCAACACCAAAGACATACAAACAATTATAAGAACATATTAAGAGCAACTCTATGCCAGCAAATTAGATAATCTGGAAGAAATGGATGCATTCCTAGAGATGTATCAACTACCAAAATTGAACCAGGAAGAAATAGAAAACCTGAACAGACCTATAACCACTAAGGAAATTGAAGCAGTCATCAAAAATCTCCCAAGAAACAAAAGCCCAGGGCCAGATGTCTTCCCAGGGGAATTCTACCAAACATTTAAAAAGAATTAATACCTACTCTCCTGAAACTGTTCCAAAAAATAGAAATGGAAGGAAAACTTCCAAACTCATTTTATGAGGCCACCATTACCTTGTTCCCAAAACCAGACAAAGACCCCATCAAAAAGGAGAATTACAGACCAACATCCTTGATGAACATGGATGCAAAAATTCTCACCAAAATACTAGCCAATAGGATCCCACAGTACATTAAAAGGATTATTCACCATGACCAAATGGGATTTATCCCTGGGCTGCAAGGTTGGTTCAACATCCGCAAATCAATCAATGTGATACAATATATTAATGAAAGAAAGAACAAGAATCATATGATCCTCTCAGTAGTTGCAGAGAAAGCATTTGACAAAGTACAGCATCCTTTCTTGATTAAAACTCTTCAGAGTATAGGGATAGAGGATATATACCTCAATATCATAAAATCCATCTATGAAAAACCTACAGCAAATATCATTCTCAACGTGGCAGGGATGTCCACTCTCACCACTGCTATTCAACATAGTATTAGAAGTCCTAGCCATAGCTATCAGACAACAAAAAGAAATCAAAGGCATCCAAATCAACAAAGAGGAAGTCTAACTCTCACTCTTTGCAGATGATATGATACTTTATGTGGAAAACCCAAAAGACTCCACCCCAAAACTGCTAGAACTCATACAGGAATTCAGTAAAGTGGCAGGATATAAAATCACAGAAATCAGTGGCATTCCTATACAGAAACAACAAGACAGAAGAGACACAAATTAAGGAGTCGATCCCATTTCCAATTGCACCCAAAACCATAAGATACCTAGGAATAAATTTAACCAAAGAGGCAAAGGATCTGTACTCAGAAAACTATAAAATACTCAGGAAAGAAATTGAAGAAGACACAAAGAAATGGAAAAACGTTCCATGCTCATGGATTGGAAGAACAAAGATTGTGAAGATGTCAATGCTACCTAGAGCAATCTACACATTCAATGCAATCCCCATCAAAATACCAACCACTTTTTTCAAAGAAATTGAACAAATAATCCTAAAATTTTTATGGAACCAGAAGAGACCCCGAATAGCCAGAGGAATGTTGAAAAAGAAAAGCAAAGCTGGTGGCATCACAATCTGGACTTCCAGCTCTATTACAAAGCTGTCATCAAGACAGTATGGTACTGGCACAAAAACATACACATAGATCAATGGAACAGTATAGAGCGCCCAGAAATGGACCCTCAACTCTATGGTCAACTCATCTTTGACAAAGCAGGAAAGAATGTCCAATGGAAAAAAGACAGTCTCTTCAACAAACAGTGTTGGGAAAATTGAACAGCCACATTCAGAAGAATGAAAGTGGAACATTTCCTTACACCACACACAAAAATAGACTCCAAATGGTTGAAAGACCCAAACGGGAGACAGGAGTCCATCAAAATCCTAAAGGAGAACACAGGCAGCAACCTCTTTGACCTCAGCCACAGCAACTTCTTCCTAGAAACATCACCAAAGGCAAGGGAAGCAAGAGTAAAAATGAACTATTGGGATTTCATCAAAATAAAAAGCTTTTGCACCGCAAAAGAAACAGTCAACAAAACCAAAAGACAACCAACAAAATGGGAGAAAATATTTGCAAATGACATATCAGATAAAGGGCTAGTATCCAAAATCTATGAAGAACTTCTGAACCTCAGCACCCAAAGAACAAATAATCCAATCAAGGAATGTGCAGACGACATGAACAGACATTTTTCCAAAGAAGACATCCAAATAGCAAATAGACACATGAAAAAGTGCTCAATATCCTTCGGCATCAGGGAAATCCAAATCAAAACCTCAATGAGATACCACCTCACACCAGTCAGAATGGCTAAAATTAACAAGTCAGGAAATGAGAGATGTTGGTGTGGATGAGGAGAAACGGGAACCGTCCTACCCTCTTGGTGGGAATGCAAGCTGGTGCAACCACTCTGGAAAACAGTATGGAGGTTCCTCAAACAGTTGAAAATAGAGATACCTTACGATCCAGCAATTGCAATACTGGGTATTTACCACAAAGATACAAATGTAGGGATCTGAAGGGGTACGTGCACCCCAATGTTTATAGCAGCAATGTCCACAATAGCCAAACTGTGGAAAGAGCCAAGATGTCCATCGACAGATGAATGGATAAAGAAGAGGTGGTATACATACACAATGGAATATTATGCAGCCACGAAAAGGAATGAGATCTTGCCATTTGCAACGACGTGGATGGACCTGGAGGGTGTTATGCTGAGTGAAAAAGTCAATCAGAGAAAGACATGTATCATATGACCTCACTGATATGAGGAATTCTTAAAATCAGGAAACAAACTGAGGGTTGCTGGAGTGGTGGGGGGTGGGAGGGAGGGGGTGGCTGGGTGATAGACATTGGGGAGGTTATGTGCTATGGTGAGCGCTGTGAATTGTGGAAGACTGTGAATCACAGATCTGTACCTCTGAAACAAATAATGCAATATATGTTCAGAAAAAAAAAAAGAAGAAGAAGATAGCAGGACAGGAAGAATGAAGGGGAGTAAGTTGGAAGGGGAGACGAACCATGAGAGATGATGGACTCTGAAAAACAAACTGAGGTTTCTAGAGGGGAGGGGGGTGGGTGTATGGGTTAGCCTGGTGATGGGTATTAAAGAGGGCACGTTCTGCGTGGAGCACTGGGTGTTATATGCAAACAATGAATCATGGAACACTACATCAAAAACTAATGATGTAATGTATGGTGATTAACATAACAATAAAAAAATTCCAATGATCAAAACCATTAACAATCAAATCTTACAAACAAACCTAGCAATAAAGACAACATTATTCTACTTTTGAAAAATACACATTTAAGGTCTTATTCTCTGTAGCAAAGGTGTTTCATCTGATTATGTGTTTCTAAATAAGGGTAATAGTTCCAAGCTAATATTTTTGAACTTTTGCTCTGTGAGAGGCACAAGTCTGGGAGTTTTGCAAATATAACCGCTTTTGCCCTGATAAGATCCTTGGACATACGTACTCTTGGTAACTCTATTTTTTTATTTTTTAAGTGTTTTTCTTCTTTCTTTTTCCTTTTTTTGAAAGACTTTATTTGTTTGAGAGAGAGAGAGAGAGAGCACGAGCAGGTGAGCGGTAGGCAGAGGGAGAGGGAGAAGCAGACTTCCTGCTGAGCAGGGAGCCCGATGCAGGACTCGAACCCAGGACCCTGGGATCATGACCCAAGCCAAAGGCAGACGCTTAACTGACTGAGCCACCCAGGCAGCCCAGTAACTCTATTTAGAGGTGAGAAAACAGACATGGAAAGTAAGTCACAACCTGAGGCCACACAATGAGAAAGTGGCAGTGCCAGGAGGAAGGCCAGGCCCTTTACCACCAACATAAGAGGAGGGCAGGATGGCTGAAATGCACTGCGTGAGCTACCTCCTAGGACGATTTAACTCAGACAGGTGGACGAAGATATGTACATTGCAGCATGTCTCCAGCAAAATGCAATGTCTCAATTACTGCTGATACGGAAAGTTTACTCCTACACTACAGGGAAGATTCTAAAAGCCCACCCTGCGTTCATTGACTCATTCATTTGCTGCACCTGTGCAACACGTCTTTCTTTAACAAGACATTAGGAAACCACGAGTTATCAAGATCCTGTCTGTTCCTGGCTGAAGAAGACAGCCTAGTAACAGAAGTAGTTTGTAAAGCAAATAGTTGTTTATCCATGGCAGTGATGAGTGCTAAAGACAGGGCTTCCCTGAAAAAGTAACAGTTCAGAGGAGGCTGTAAGGATAAGAATTAAACAGGTAGAGTGTGTTGAACAACCATCTGGTACTGAGAACAGCAGGTGCACTGTCCAGGAAGGAGCATATAGTCAAGAACAGAAAGATGAGTGGGTGTGCAGGGTAGTGGCAGTGGACTGCTTGATCTTGGAAATAGACCTGACGATGTCCTTCCATTCAAATCTCTGCTTATCAAAAGCAAATATGTTCTTGAAGGCCAGTCTCAAGTGTCATTTCTCAGGCTTTTCCTGAACTTGCTACTATTCTCTCCTCTGAACTCCTAGACCAGTCTGATTATAGCCTTTTTTAAAAATAGTAATATGATTTTTTAAAGATTTTATTTATTTATTTGAGAGAGAGAGAGAGAGAGAGAGAGAGACCTGAGCCGAAGTCAGACACTGGGCCGAAGCAGGAGTTTAACCAACTGAGCCACCCAGGTGCCCATATGGCCTTTTCATGGTACCTGCATATATTAGAATCCTAGACTAATTTATTGTTTGTACTGAGCCACAAACTCCTGAGTGCAAGACTGTTCTTTACTAACCTCTGATTCCTTTGAAATACTGTAAAGTACATTACGGAGAGAAGTGCTCAATAACGATTCATTGAATTGGAAAAAAAATTAAGAAAAAAATACTTGGACATCAGTATTTTTTTCCAAAATCTATATGCATGATATGATAAAACTAGGATTATATTTACACTTTTTTGCCACACCATTCTAAAACCAGAGAAATCTTTAGTTCTATTATTTTATTTATCCATTTAACAGGTATTTATGATCCCTAGCACAGACAAGAAAATCTGCCAGATGAAGCAAATCAGAGAGGGCTGCTTTCCCAAATTAGCACTCTTGGGCTCACAGCTGCTATGAGGCAAGCGCACAGCCAGACCCACCAGCAGCAGAGTCCCTAACCACATGTACTGGATTTGCTTTCTTTACTGGAGCATCATTTACGAACTAAGTGGCTGCTACTAGTTCGTGTACTAGATCACATCTTTTCCTATGAGACCAACGTTACTCACCTTCTATAGAAGAATCAGCATTAACATAGGCCACACCACGCTCTTGAAGGAGTCTGGAATTCTCCTATAATAAAAAAGAATAAAACCATAAACATATACCATAACCTCCCCCTAAAACAATGTACATCTACATGTGCTGTGTGGAGATATTTGAAACAAGCTGACCACAAAATTGATATATAAGATTGTGAAAACAGAGTTTGTTTGAAATAATTCCGATAAAGATTATTCTAAGAAATAACAAGCAAAACATTTTTAAGACTAAAATTTAAGATGAACCTGCCCATATTCTTAAAATGGTAAATAGAAAAGGAGTTGATTCCTTTAACCATGCCATGGTTTACCGTTTAAGAAATTCTCTTAGCAAACATGAATGACATAAGATAGAAACCCCTTCGTGGAAATCTTCCCATGAACATCTCCTCTCAATCTCTCTCTCTCTTTTTTAAGTAAGCTTCAAGACCAGCGTGGAGCCCAACTGGGCTTGAATTTATGACCCTGAGATCAAGACTTGATCTGAGCTCAAAAGTGGGACGCTTAACCAACTGACCCACCCAGGCGACCCCCCCCCATGAACATCTCTTTATTTAAGAGAATCTCGCCTGAGTCAATAATTTCAAATTTCAAATTTATGTTTAAAAACATGTGGTTTCCATACTATAGGCGGAAGCATGAAGTTCTTCTGTAGGATGACACCACCTATTGGTGAAGACTGATCATTGCACAATAGTAAAATGCTGACAAAACGTGTAGCAGGGTTTTTTTGTTTTGTTTTGTTTTGTTTTGAGCTATCAAGTGGATTTTGAATCTCCAAAACATGTAATTTCCTAAGCATCCCGACAGTAAGAAAGGAAGTAGAAAAAATATGCAACTTTAGGTGGTGAATCTGAAACAGACAAACCAAGAGGTTTCTCTCCCCCCACCTTTGGTTGTTTCTTAAATTCCACATATAGTATTCATCTTTCTCTGACTTACTTCGCTCAGCATTATACTCTCTAGATCCATCCATGTTATTGCAAATAGGAAGATTTCGTTCTTTTTTATGGCTGAATAATATTCCATTATATATATATATATATATATACATATGTGTGTGTATATATAATGAGATATATATATATCTCATATCTTCTTTATTCATTCATCTATTGATGGACACTTGGGCTGCTTCCATAATTTGGGTATTGTAAATAATGCTGCTATAAACATAGGGGTGCATATATCTTTTTGCATTAGTGTTTTTCATATTATTTGAGTGGTAGAATTATTGGATCATATAGTAATTCTATTTTTAATTTTTTAAGGAACCTCCATACTGGTTTCCACAGTGTGCACCAGTTTGCATTCCCACCAACAGTGCATGAGGGTTCCTTTTTCTCCACATTCTTGCCAACACTTTTGTTTTTGATTTTAGACATTCTGACAGGTCTGAGGTGATACCTCATTGTGGTTCTGATTCCCATTTCCCTGATGATGAGTGATGTTGAGCATTTTTTCATGTGCCCATTGGTCATCTATATATCTTCTTAGGGAAATGTCTGTTCATGATTTCTGCTCATTTTTTAATCAGATTGGTTTTTGTGTGTTGAGTTGTTCAGTTCTTTATATATTTTGGATACTAACCCTTTATCAGGTAAGTCGTTTGCAAGTATCTTCTATTCAGTAGGCTGTCTTTCAGTATTATTTATTGTTTCCTTTGCTGTTCAGAAGGTTTTTATTTTGATATAATCTCAATAGTTTATTTTTGTTTTTGTCTCCCTTGCCTTAGGGAAGGCATTATTGAACATGATGTCAGCTGTGGGTTTTCATATATGGTCTTTATTATGTTGAGGTATGTTCCCTCTAAACCTACTTTATTGAGGGTTTTCATCATAAATGGATGTAGTGCTTTGTCAAAAGCTTTTTCTGAATCTACTGAAATGATTATATGGTTTTTACCCTTTCTCTTGCTAATGTGATGTATCACATTGGGTGATTTGCAAATATTGAACCACCCAGGATTAAATCCCACTTAATTGTGGTGAATCGTTTTTTAAATGTATCATTGGATTCAGTTAGCTAATATTTTGTTGAGGATTTTTGCATATTGGCTTGTAGTTCTTTTTGTGTAGTGTCCTTATCGGGTCTTAGTATCAGGGTAATCTTGTCTCAAAGAATGAATTTGAAAGCTTTCTTTCCTCTTCTATTTTATGGATTAGTTTGAAAAGAATAGGTATTAACTCTTTAAAATTTTTGGTAGAATTCACCTGTAAAGCTGTCTGGTCCTGGACTTTTGTTTGTTGGGAATTTTTTGATTACTGATTCAATTTCATTGCTGGTAATTGGGCTCTTCAAATTTTCTCTTTCTTCCTGATTCAATTTTGATAAATTATATAAATTATGTATTTTTAAAAGATTTTATTTATCTGACAGAGAATGAGACAGTGAGAGAGGGAACACACGCAGGGGAAGCGGGAGAGGGAGAAGCAGGCCTCCCACTGAGTAGGGAGCCCGGTGGCAGGGTTTGATCCCGGGACCCTGGGATCATGACCTGAGCTGAAGGCAGACACTTAATGACTGAGCCACCCAGGCGCCCCAAATGATGTTTCTAAGAATTTATCCATTTCTTCTCGGTTGTCCAGTTTGTTGGCACATATAATTTTTCATAATATTTTTCGTAATATTCTCTTATAATCCTTTGTATATCTGTAGTGTTGGTTGGTATTTCTCCTCTTTCATTCCTGATTTTGTGTGAGTCCTCTCTTTTTTTTGATGAGTTTAGCTAAAGGTTTATCAATTTTATTGATCTTTTCAAAGAAGCAGCTCCTGGTTTCATTGATCTGTTGTACTTTTTTTTTTTTTTTTAGTTTCTATTTCGTTCATTTCTCCTCTAATCTTTAGTTCCCTTCCTTCTACTGATTTTGGGTTTTGTTTGTTCTTCTTTTTATAGTTTTTTTAGATGTAAGGTTAGGTTTTTTATCTGAGATTTTTCTTGCTTCTTAAGGTAGACCTGTATTGCTATAAACTTCCTTCTTAGAACAGCTTTTGCTGCAACCCAAAGATTTTGGACCATTGTGTTTTCATTTTCATTTGCTTCCACGTATTTTTTGATTTCCTCTTTCATATCTTGGTTGACCCATTCATTGTTTAGTAGCATGTTATTTAACCTCCATGTATTTGAGCTCTTTCCAGATTTTTTTTTTGTGGTTGACATAGTTTCATAGTGTTCTGGTCAGAAAAGATGCATGGAATGACTTCAATCTTTGTGAATTTGTTGAGGCTTATTTTGTGACCTAATATATGATATATTCTGGAGAACGTTCCATGTAGACTTGAAAAGAATGTGTATCCTGCTGTTTTAGGATGGAACATTCTGAATGTATCTGTTAGATCCATCTGGCCCAAAGTGTCATTCAAAACTGCTATTTCCTGATTGATTTTCTGTTTGGATAATCTATCTATTGATATAAATGGGGTGTCAAATTCTTCTACTATTACTGTATTACTATCAATTAGTTCCTTTATGTTTGTTGTTAACTGCTTTATATATTTGGGTGCTCCCATGTTGTGTGCCTAAATACTTACAATTGTTTTATCTCCTTGTTGGATTGTTTCTTTTATGATTATACAGTGTCCTTCTTTGTCTCGTTACAGTCTATTTTAAAGTCTATTTTGTCCAATATAAGTATTGCTGCCCCAGATTTCTTTTCACATCCACTTGCATAAATATTTCTCCATCCCTTCAATTTCAGTTGGCATGTGTCTCTAAGTCTAAAATGAATCTCTTGTAGGCAGCATGTAGATGGGTCTTGCTTTTTTGTCCATTCTGCTTTTTGTCTTTTGATTGGAATGTTTAGTCCATTTACATTCAAAGTAATTCTTGATAGGGATGTACTTATTGCCATTTTGTCACTTGTATTATGGTTGTTTTTATAGTTCCTCTCTGTTCCTTTCTTCTTTGGCTCTCTTCTCTCACGATTAGTTGGCTTTCTCTAGCGATAGACTTGGATTCCTGTCTCTTTATTTTTTGCATATCCATTACTGATTTCTGATCTGTGGTTACTATTTGGTTTGTGTATAACATCTTCTGTGTAAAGGTAAAATTACTTCCAAAGGGGCCTATCAAATATTCTGCAGTTAGACTTCCTGCCTCATTTTTACCATGATTTAATTTAGAGTCAGTCATATAAGGAACATAAATGTGAAAAGTATACCTTACTGTTCAGGCTCAAGAAGGGATTTAAATGTGGTTAGCTTTAGGAGCTAATTTGGAAAGGACGATAGAAAAAATGATATCTTATTTTGATGTTTGGTTTCTAGGGAATTTACTTATTTACTGTCACACTCCCAGAAAATGAAGATTAATCATTTTGACAAGTGACATTAAGTGGCTTCAAAAGTTCAAACCAAACAGTTCCTTAATACAGAGAGATTGTTATTTTTAAACAAGGATGTGTTATTTCAGACTTTGGAAAAAAGTCTGAATATGTTCTCATTGAAATCACTTGTTATTTTTACATCCTTGAGAATTAAGTCCTAAATGCTTTGCTATAATGAAAATTTATATTGTAGCAAATTATCAACTAACCTCTGCCCACTCAGTAGAACCAAGAAGACCAAATTCTTCTGCATCCCAGCTTGCAAACAAAATTGTTCTTCTAGGTCTCCATCCTAAAATATATGTATAGACACATAAATGCTGGGAAAATGCATAATATATCCAAGACATTGTAAAACTCCACAGAAAAACAACACTAAAACTTCACTGGTTGTTTAGGAAAGGTGAACTCTGGTGAGAATTTTTACTTATATAAATTCCTTTTGTGAGATTTTTAAAGCTGATTTGTCAATACAAAAGAGCACATTTGCACTGAAAAGGGGGAAAATGTAGACACAGCAAAAATTCTGTGAGGTCATAATATTCTAATCGGTGTATATGATTGGATACACACAGGCAGCCATCTGGTTCTGCAGCTGCCCGGAGAAAAAGAAGAAAGTGCTAGATGTGGTCTATGTTCCGAGAGCAGATAAAACTGAGAGAAAATTCCTTACAACCCTTCCATGTTCTGGCATTGCACAAACAATTGTTCAGTGTCAGCTGGTTGTGTGATTTCACTCCATTCTCTGCCAGAATTTGTCAACAGAAGCTCTGTTAGCAGTACCGATGTCTGTGGGGGTTACAATAACTTAGCGCTGCTCAAAAAGGAGGTGATATGGCTGGGAGTTAGAAACACTGACCTTGGAGTTCAAGAAAGATCTTATTTCGATTACCAGTTCTTTCACTTACTAGCATTAGGACTGAGGGGAAGTTATGCAAGCTTCCTCAGTTTTCCTTTCTTCATCTGTACCCCAGAAGTAGCAAGGTAAAGATGAAGATATTACTTGATTTGGGGGAAGACTGAATGGAGTCATGTTTACAAATACAGCACTTCATACGTGCTCCAAAAACTTGTCATTATTTTAGTAAATAGTTCAGTTGTGCTTATTAAGAATATGTATCCCTACAGCTGAGTCCAGTGTTTTATTTTTGTCAAGTTTGTTCATGATATTATTCAAATTTCCTATGAATTGTCATTCCTCATCACTGCATTCTTTTGGCATGCTTTTATTGTCACTGTGATGTTTTGTATTCATCGTAGGGAGTCTTATTGCAAGATCATGGCATTTTTTTGTACTACTGTTAAAGACTAGCTAATTCATGAGCTATGTAGATTCAAGCCCTCATAATTCTGTGTTCTTAAAATACAAGAGAACTGTGCAGAAAAAAAGAATAGAGCCCTTTACCATTTTGTTTTAAAGAGAAACATGGTTTTGTGGATAGGTAGCCAGAAATTTGAGTTGAAACCCTGGTTCTCTGACTCTGCCACATACTAGGTACACCACACACTAGCTATATAACTGGATTCTATAAACCTTGATTAGCTTATTGGTGAAACGAGAACAGAAATAACTAGACTTCTCCCTGGTTGCTAAGAGTTCAAAATAGAGAACATGCGAAAACACTGGTTCTCTGAGGAAATGAGCACCATGCAAACTTAATATATTTTTGCCATTGTTTTTATTGTTGCTAAAAAAAAAAACCTGGATCACATTTCCAGCCCCAAACCCTAATTTGCAGGGTCAGTACACAGCGTGGATTTTCTGCTCTCAAGGCGTAATTTATTTTAAAAAGCAGCCATTTGAACTCAATCTTATCTTTTTTCATAAGAAGATTCTAAAATGATTGAAGCAATTGTGCTAGGAGGAGAAACCTAAATCTCCCGAGAACAAACCAAGGCTGGGGGTGTGGGAATGCAAACATCAAACTTTTGAGACATCCTATTAGGCAGCGAGACCAGTACTTTTCTGAGAAAGCTTCCATCTCCTTACTTGGGACACTTGACCTGACGTGTGAGGCTAGAAGGGCCCAAGAAACTTATGCTCACAGTTCTCTGATCAGGACACTTTGGCCTATGACCTATTTTGGTTTGTCCTCTCCTGTGAAGTAACCCATTTCCACCTTCTTTGTTGTCAAGAGCAAACCCCTAACAGCAGAATTCCTTTATTTCAGATTATAATTTTATGAATATCAATAATGTAAACATTATTCTATAAATAAGCAAAAATAAATAAACAATATAATTAACTAACCCACATGAGTAATATAGCCACAAGTTATTGAAAGCTGTTCTATGCTAGTAGGTATTACTAAGTACTCAATGCTACTAGGGTGGTATACTTTGCACACATCCTCCCAGGTGACCCTTCACACAATCATATGAGAAAGTGGTAATTTTACACACTTTACAGAGGACTACACTGAGATTCAGGGAGGCTGATCTTTTTACTTTCTGTTTATATTACCTTCTTTTTTCAGTGTTCCAAAACTCCTCACAATTTCATGAACAACAGCTGCTCCGCTCTGAGGGTCAATGCCACCAAACACCCATGAGTCACGGTGACCTCCAAGAATGACATATCTGTCTAGAAAGCATCATTGCAGAATTACTTGTCATTCCAGGTCAACAACGGGGCAAACTGCAAATGACTCAAGAACATCCAAACAGAGAGCATTCACAACTCCAAGAAAGATATCAAGGTTCCTGAAGACTTGTGTAAATATACCTATTTTGTTCTGATTTTGATGTATGAAGAAAATATGAATGTGATAAGCAAAGGTATACTTCAATGTATGATAATAATCATAAGTATAGAGGTAATGATAAGTATAGAAGGATAGAAATTATTCCATCCACCTCTCTTTATAATTCTGTTACTCCTCTCTTACCTACTTGTCACTTTGCTTCCAGTATTTTCAGAGTAAGAGAATGCAGTGGCCACATAGTAGGTTCTCTGCTTCCTAATCCTTCTGGTCAATTTTCAAGGTACAGCTCAGCGATTTTCTTCCTCTATGACTCTTTCCTAGCTTCCAAACGGGAGGGAACTGCTCCCATGATCCAGCCTTCAGAGCAATCCTATCATATCTGACCAACAGTTACCACACTTGAATTTATGGTTCCTTGTTCTCATTTTATCCCTTCATCCTTCATGCCTAATACAGAGCCAGCACAAAATAGGTACTCAGGAAGATTCAATGAATTGCCCATTATATATTGTTTAGTACTCACTAAAAGCATACCAATACCAATATTCTTTATCACTGAAAGCAAGCTTTGGCTGCTTCTAAGAAAAATATGTGTAATGCTTGTGGGTAACAAATACATATCCATAATTCCTAAGGAATTCAAACATAATCAAGACTATTTATAAAAGGTATTAATCTGTAGGTCATCTGAAATTCTGTGGAAATCGTGTCTATATATCTTATTAACTTCAAGGGAAAATAAAACTATGTAAAGGATTCATTAATTCAAGGTTACCTTAATTTTCTTTCTGTTTTTAGAGAGTGAGCGCACATGAGCCAGGTTGTACAGAGAATCTTATGCTGACCGTGGAGCCTGACACGGGGCTCAGTCTCATGACCCTGACATCAGGACCTGAGCCGAAATCAAGAGTTGGATGCTTAACCGACTGAGCCACCTAAGCACCACAAGGTTACCTGAATTTTCTAAGAGCGTTATCTTTTATATAGATGCTTGTAGCTATCATGAAGATATTTCCCCAAGCAAAATATGTGGCAAACTAATCCAGAAAACCCTAAGAAAATACCTCAGAATGACCTCTTCCTGCCCTTGCTCCCTTGATCATTTAACTGAAGCATGCACAGCTTAACATTAACTAACCTTGGGCATCTAACCAGCCTAGCCCCACATTTCCTTTTCTTCACAACATGTATCACAATACAAAATTACCTCATATTTATGTATTCTGTGTTTGTGTAAGTTCCATTACGGCAAAGAGTTGCTGTGCTCTATTCACCATACATTCCCAGAGCTCAGAGGAGTACCTGGCCCAGAAGAATTGCTCAATTGATATTTGCTGAGCAAATGATTAATTTACCTGGTTCTACTGCTCCTCTGAGAGTTCCAATCACATTGTATATTCTTGTCACTTTGTTGTTAGAATGGATGTGCATCTTGACTTTTCTAAACAAAAATAAAGGACACATTCTGAAAACACTGGTTAACGCTTTGCCCCCCCCAGGTTTTTTTTAATTCTTACATCATTTTAAAGATTTCTAAATGTACACATGCAAGAATTCCATTGTTCCGTTGTCTGATACCAATGAGGTAAGTGTACTCCTGTCTACAACCTGTGGTTTTGTTTCCTGCCAGTACTAGATATATTTTACTTTTTCAGTCATCCTCTGTAATTGTTTTTTTGAAAAAAAAAAAAGATTTCCTTCCCCAAAAGAGAGTTATGATAGAAATAGTCTCTTAACCTTGTAGAAAAGTTGCCAATAAAGCCAGGTCCAACATTGTAGGGCACGTGGAGATTTCCTTTCCAGTTGCTATCTGGCGGCGCTGCCCCACCCATTTTCCTGTTGAACGCAAAAAGTATTATCAGCTGAAGGAATATTTTGCAGCTAACAGTTAAAATGTCAGTGAGCTCACTTTCTTGAGTGCCTGCTCATAACGGTCTCTATGAGTCAGGGATATGCCATTTCCCCCTTCCTATGGCTCTTATGAGGTGGGATCTACTGTTACTCCCACTTCAAAGATGAGAGGTGTGAGGCTGAGAGAGACTGGTAACCTGCTTGAAGTCATGCAGCTGGTAAGTGGTATAGTTGAGGGTCAAACATCTGGTCAGAATCCAGACTCTGCGTTCCCAGTTTCTAAAAGAAAGCCAGTTTACAAAGTGCTTTCCAGGACACACACTGGGGAAAGAGCTCTGACGTCAAACTCTGGGATTTTCTATTTTGTTACTTCTCCCACTGATAAATATATCCCCAAATATGTGTATGGTCATCTTTTACAAAGTCCTTTCACACACATCTATTAGGGAGTGAAGAAGAGCAAAGGAAAGGATTTCACTTCAATCAACAGGCCCTAAAAGCTTCATTTTTTTTTTTTTTAATTTAAAAAGGTAGAGGGGCACCTGAGTGGCTCAGGTCATGGTCCCAGGGTCCCGGGATGAAGCCCCACATCTGGCTCCCTGCTCAGCAGGGAGACTCCTTCTCCCTCTGATTGCCGCTCCCCCTGCTTGTGCTCTCTCTCTCTGTCAAATAAAAAAAATAAAATAAAATAAAAATCTTTAAAAAAATATAAAAAGGTAGAAAGATTCAGGCAGACCAGCCAGTACATGCCACTAGCCCTGGTTAATTCTCAGTGGGTGACTGAGAAAGATAACATGATAATGTTTATGGAATGAAGGGGTTCTTGTGGTTTTACTTCAACATATCTGCCTTTACTCTTTTAAGAGCACTGATTGACTTATTCTTGATTTCAGCATGGAAACCAAATGTGCCCTTGCTAAACTGCAGCAAAAAGAAGAATGTGGTTCAAGGGAAAATTAAGAACATGGAAAAGATCAATCTATCTTTTATGAATTTATCTGTCCTCAAAGACCCCCATGCACCCCAGGCTTTGCCATGGAGCAGGTTCTGCAGCTCCCTCCTTTGTTCTGTGCCTACACACAGCTGCTGTTCCCTGCCTGCCTATCCGAGGAAATGTGGACAGTTCAACTTGACCTAGACTCTGCTGCACACACAATACTAAAACAATCGATTAGATTATCTTCTCATAGAAAACTAATTATAAGTAATATTTCTGTTTTAAAATGTTCTATCAGAGAGTAAATGCTTACTTTTTTTCCTATCTCACTAAGGAGTTTGGCTAATAAACATAATTTCAAGTAATATACTATACAATTTATCTATTTATAATAAAATTTCACATAAAGAGCATCAAGTAACATGAAGAGAGGCATTTTACATAATAGAAAGCATAATCAGTCAAAACAGCAGAGTATTAAGTATGCAAAAATGTTGTGGAACATAAGTGAAGAAATATATACCTATACTGGATTATACATAAAATATTACTATAATGATATATTTTAAGTTAACAATACTAATTGCTTTTGGGATGTAAATGGGTAAGATGGAAACCTTTTACGTATACCCCTTTGAATTTTGAACTGTGTAAATGTTATTTCTTTTTCAAAATAAAAATATGAAAAACAAAAGAAGGTAAATCATCAGGAAGAATAACAGTAAATTGTGTATTATAACATAAGGAAGGTAATGAATAGTCCATATTCCCACAAAATAATAAAATATAAAACTACAGTTGTAGTGCCCCACAAGGACAAGCAAACAGATGACTGGAACAGAATATAATAGTTGTATATAAGAATTTGATGTATCGATTTAGGAAATATCATACATCTGTGGAGAATAGAAGTTTTAGTCCATAAATGTAACTGATACAATTAAGGATATAAGCTTCTTTAGGTACTTACTTCACTCTATAAATAAAACATAAATTCCAAGAAGATTAAAAAGTTGAATATTAAACTTTCAAACCATAAAAATTCAGGAAATATAATGTTGAAAATGTCTCTGAAAAGATTTGATTGGCTAGGAGATGCTCAACATATATGTATAAACAGCATTGCATTTAAAATCTATATCCTGTAGCAAATTAATTTTTATTTGTCCATTTGGCAAAGATTGTCTTCAATGTTCAAGATAATGTGTTCTACTAAGGAACACAGATATGTACATGACACGGTGGTTCTACCCAAGAGTGTAGTCAGAAGTTAATCAGAAGAAGATACATATAAAGCCAACTATAATATAAAACAAAACAACACAAATGATAGAGAAAGTTGTAAAGAATATAGACAAAAGAAAGCTTGATTTAGCTTATGGGATCATGAGCAACTTTCTAGAGGTTTTACTTGTTTGAGTTTTAAAGGATGATTTAAGATCTCGGCATGGGAAGATGACGTGGAGAGCATTCCAGGTACAAAGTATGGTATAAAAAGGTACAGGCGCAGAGAAGTATAGAGCAAAGTGTAAGGCATGGTGACTGTTTTGGCTGTGCTATAAGATGACTAGGGTACCATGACAGAAGCTTGAAAAGGAGTAAAACTTTGCTTCTGGAAAAATGGAGATGTGCTTTACCCTATTCTTCCTGCTAAGTACAACTAAATTCTCTGGACCATAAGTGTATAGAAAACAAACATTAGGCTCTGAAGGGTGGAGAGAAGAAAACACACTAGCTTGGGACTTCAGAGTACAAGAAAAGACACAGTGGTGAGTTCCTTCAGTTTACTTTTTGGTATCTACCCCAGACTTAGAGCTGAAAAAGCTGGCAAGCCAGAAATATCCGGTGGCACATCTGGAACACTCTATCTGACGACAGCTGAATACACGTTCTTCTCAAGTCCATATGGAATATATTACCAGGATAGACTATATATTAGGCTGTGAAATGAGTCTAAATAAATTTAAATGACTGAGATCATGCAACCCTTTTATTAATTATATAATCTGTTTATTAATCCAACTACAAAAGAAATAATTTAGCAATCAATAACAGGTGGGAATTTGGGAAATATGAAAATATATGGAAATCAAACAGCTGCCTCCTAAATATCCAATGGCTGAAAGGAAAAATCACAAGAGTAATTAGAAAATACTTGGTGATGAATGGAAATGAAGATACAACATATCAAAACTTATGGGATTTAGCTAAAACAGTGCTTGGAGAAAAATGTATAGTCGTAAACATCTATATTTAAGAAGTAGAAAGACATCAAATCAATAAACTAGTCTTCCACCTTAAAAAACTGGACAATAAAGAGCAAACTAAGCTTGTATCAAGCATGAGAAAGGAAATAATAAAGATTGTAACAAAAATAATTAGAGAATAGAGGAAGGAAATAGAGAAAACCCATGACACCAAAAGTTGATTCTTTGAGAAAAGATGAACAAAATTGACAAATAAAAGCATGATAGATGCTATTATTATCACTGTCATTATTGTTGGTGTTGCTATCATAATACTAGTAGTTACTTGGGGAGGCAAATGAAAGCCATATAATCACATTCCCTTCAGTATAGATGGGAATCCCTCCCACCCAAGTAAATGTGGTTTTGCTTTCTTTTAACTCACATCTCATCAACTTTTATTGAAATTCTCAGCACTCTTGGGCCATTATATGATTTTATATCTCTCCTCGTCTTCTCACACATTTATTAAGAAATTCTCATTTTATGATGTATCCAACTTGTAAAACATCTTTTCCAAATAATACATAATGTTAAATGACTAACTGTTTGTGGGCATCTGAGAATTGACTATCAGGGACAATGAGCATACTTCTAAGTGTGCAGAGGGAGTAAATTTACACAGTAAAATTCATAAACAAATTATATGTTCTTTGAAAAAAAATTATAAGACTAAATTCCAATCATGTAGAATGTTTCATTTTATCTTGGAAAGTATGGAAAATAAAATAGGAGAGGGGCCTAACTGGCTCAGTCGGTGGAGCATGTGACTCTTGATCTCAGGGTTGTGAGTTCGAGCCCCACACTGGCTGTAGGAATTGCTTAAAAATAAAATCTTAAAAAAAGGAAAAGAAAAAATATAGGAGCTATCTTCCTGCTTTTAATATATAAAGATCATCTCCTATTTCCAAGTGGATTGTGCTTCCAAAGTTCATTTTTAATTATGGTGTTTTCAAAGCAAAATGCACTTTTCCATGGAAGTTATCTTATTAATGGTGATTGCATTTACAAGATGGCTTAAAGAAGCTAGTATATTAGAGACAAACTACATTTGTGATTTTTTCCGATCAAGTAATTCTAAGTCCACATTTAGGATATAGCTGACATTGACCTACTTAATCTAAGGAACATCAAATGCTAGACATAGTTAAGTACACCTCAAATCAATTCTATATGATCTTTCCTTCTTTCTTTTCATGCACTCTTTTTCTAATTACAAAGATAATACAGGCTTATTTAAAAAAAACTTTTACATAAATGAGATTATTCTCTCTATATGTCTCTGCATATCTATGTATAGATATATCTATATATATCTAGATATCTAGATAAATCTGCCATTTCCACTTAGTAGTATAGCATAAGTGTGTTTCCATATCATTAAATATTCTCGTACAACATATATTTTAATGGATCCATGCACATCATAGCCAGTGATGTATCTACTTACCAATTATTAAAGATGTGTTATTTACAGTTTTCCACTATTATAAGTTATGTTATGATCACTTTCATCTTTTAAATATCACAAATATTTAGACTTTATAAATATGTTTAGATAAATACATAGCCATGGTGCCCTCAAAATTTGTGCCTGAATCCTGAATTCTAACCCATGTGGCAAAGCTAAGAGCCCAAAAGCAAAAGAGACCAAGGTGCTATTCCTGAATCCACTTCTCCGAATCTCTCCACTTCTCTGAATGTCAGCCTCCTCAAAGGAGGGCCTTGCATTAGGTCATAAAAAGTCTTCTTATGGAGACTGGAATAAAATGATTAAGAATGCCTTCTTATTTGAGAAAAGGTACTATCTGGCCCGATGCTTCTCTCACAATTCTACTTATAGAGAAGTCATGTTCTCTCCCTCCTAAAGGACACTGGACAAGAAGGGACATGCAGATGGGAGAAAGCAGGGCAGGAAAGAAGGAAACGGTTGCAATGTCAGGAAAGCAGAGGGGGAAGAGGAATAGAGAGGAAAATAAAATGGAATTGCTCTTATACTATGTTATTCCAGGTCACCCAAGTCATGGATAATACAAGGATGAGATGAGTAAGAGATTTCTTAGAGGAAAAGCCTGTGAGAGAAATAGCAAGGGGTGGGGGGCAAGGCTGAAAAAGCCAACAGACTGCAATGTAGGTCTCACGTGGTGTGCAGGAGAAAGAGAAGGAAGGAAATAGTGGTGGATGGTGGCATCTAGTTGGGCAAGCCTGCCGTGGAATCCTGAGCCAAGGTCTCCCATGAGAGGAGCCCTGTGCTTCCCAGTGATGGGCCTGTTTTAGTTGTCCCTGCTGCAACCAGTCACTGACTGGGAACGCCTGTGGGAAGCAAGGCCTTGATACAAACAGGGTGAGAGATTTCAAAGTGCAGTAGCTAGAGCCACTGATCAATCACACCCCTATAGGTGGTGAACTGAAAGTCTCATTTTCATGACTGTCACACACTGGATACCACTACGTAACATAAATTCCAGAATAGAACCACTATTCTTTAAAATGGTGACAAAATTATAGGTTCTACCATCTAAGAGAATTTCAGCATTCCTGAATGTTGAAGAAATATTCAGATGTTGAATATTGCCGGTAGTTGAAGACTGCCAATAAAGAGAAATATCCAAACAGCCATCTGTTTGTTGCTAACAAACTTACTCCAGGAGCTTTTGTGCATCATAGTATCCAATTGGATGAACAGGAATGTTTGGAAGACCAACAGCCTCTGTAATTTCACGTCTATAAGCATATTCTGAAAAAAGTGGAACACATGTTAGTAAAAATTCAGTCTCTTTCAAAAGTTTGTCTGTAAATCACCTTAAACACATTTTTATATTGCATCTACTAGAACTGTCATAATAAAAAGACAATTTTGAATGTCAGTATGTGGAACAACTGAAACTCTCCCACCTACCTTGCAAGAATGTAAAAATATACAGTCATTTTGGATAACTCTTTTGAAAAGTAAGGTTATACAGAATTGTGCAGGAGGACATGGCAATTACTTTCCTAGGTATTTCCCCAATGAAGAAGAAAATACATGTACACAAAAAGACAAAATTGTACAAAATTTTTCATAGCAGTTGCATTCGGGCAGCCAAACATGGAACACGGTACAGATGTCTGTCAACAGGAACAGGAATAAACAATCTGGTGCAGCACATATACTAAACTTGGAACAATACAGAGATTAGCAAGTCCCCTGTGCAAGGATGACATGTAAATTCGTGAGGTGATCCATTAAAAAAAATAAAAACAATCTGTAGTATAATCACACAGTAGAATTCTACTCAGCAATTAAAAGGAACAAACGATTAGTACACACAATAACACGGATAAATCTTAAATCGTTATACTGAACAAAAGCAGCAAGGTACAAAAGAATAGACACTGGGGGTGCCTGGGTGGCTCAGTCTTTAAGCGTCTGCCTTCAGCTCAGGTCATGTTCTCAGGGACCTGGGATCGAGCCCCAATTAGGGCTCCCTGCTCAGTGGGGAGTCTGCTTCTCCCTTTCCCCTCTACCCTTCTCCCACCTTGTGCTCTCTCTCTCAAAAAAATAATATCTTAAAAAAGAGAGAGAGGAAGGAAAATTAGAAAATATTGGCAAGATGGCAGAGGAGTAAGAGATCTGGATTTTGTCTGGTCCCAGGAATTCAGCTTGATAGGGATCAAACCATTCTGAACATCTACAAACTCAACAGGAGATCGAAGAAAAGAATAGCAACAACGCTCTGAACAGAAAAGCGACCACTTTCTGGAAGATAGGATGTCAGGGAAGTGAATCCGAGGTGATATTCAGGAGGATAGACGGCAGGGGAGGGGTCTTCCATCGGCTGCTTCTTGCAACAGAAAGATCAGCAGATCACAAAATCAGAACTTTCAGAAGTCGGCTCCGCTGAGGGACGTCGCTCCAGTGGCTAAGCGGGGGGTGGAACCCTCTTGGGACAGTGTGGTCTCAGGACCCTCGGGGTCACAGAAAGACCAGGGGTTCCTAGGTGCAGCAGAGCTCCCAGGTATCCGAGCGGGGAAGCTGGCTGCAGAGATGGAGCCAAGGCGCGGGCTTTCAGCTCAGGGTTGCCATAAACTGTGATCCGCGCTGCAGTCGGGCCACTTCTCCTCCAGCAGGAACGCAACAAGCGGCAGAGCTGGGGATACTCCCCTTCCTCCCCCGGGAGGAGCGGCATGGGAGCGCACGGCAGGGATCTGCTGGGTTTGGAGACTCAACACGGGGTCGGGTGCCAGAGATAGAAATGCTCGGTCACAGGCCAGGGGAGCATGTAGTGCGACCGGAGACCAGGGAGATGGGAGTGACTGACTGCTTTTCTCTGCAGGCTTACTGAGGAGTGGGCCCCCGAGTTCTTGGCTCCTCCGGGGCGGATATTGGGAGGCCGCCATTTTCACTCTCGTCCTCCAAAGCTGTACAGAAAGCTTGCAGGGAACAAAAGCTCCTGAGAGCAAACCCAAGCTGATTACTTAGCCTGGACCAGCAAGGGTGGGGCAATTCCGCCTCCAGCAAAGACATTTGGGAACCATGGCAACAGGCCCCTTCCACAGAAGATCCGCAAGAAAGCCGGCCAAGACCAAGTTTACAGATCAATGAGAACGGCAGAGTTCCAGCGCTAGGGGAATACTGCACATAGAATTCATGGCTTTGTTCGATCCAGCAATTGCACTACTGGGTATTTACCACAAAGATACAAATGTAGGGACCCGAAGGGGTACATGTACCCCAATGTTTATAGCAGCAATGTCCACCATAGCCAAACTGTGGAAAGAGCCAAGATGCCCATCGACAGATGAATGGATAAAGAAGATGTGGTATATATACACAATGGAATATTATGCAGCCATCAAAAGGAATGAGATCTTGCCATTTGCAACGACGTGGATGGAACTGGAGGGTGTTATGCTGAGTGAAATAAGTCAATCAGAGAAAGACATGTATCACATGACCTCACTGATATGAGGAATTCTTAATCTCAGGAAAGAAACTGAGTGTTACTGGAGTGGTAGGGGGTGGGAGGGATGGGGTGGCTGGATGATAGATATTGGGGAGGGTATGTGCTACGGTGAGCGCTGTGAATTGTGCAAGACTGTTGAATCACAGATCTGTACTTCTGAAACAAATAATGCAACATATTTTAAGAAAAAAGAAAAAGAAGAAGATAACAGGAGAGGAAGAAAAGGGGAGTATGTCAGAGGGGGAGACGAACCATGAGAGATGATGGACTCTGAAAAACAAACTGAGGGTTCTAGAGGGGAGGGAGGTAGGGGGATGGGTTAGCCTGGTGATGGGTATTGAGGAGGGCACGTTCTGCATGGAGCACTGGTGTTATGAACAAACAATGAATCATGGAACACTGCACCAAAAACTAATGATGTAATATATGGTGATTAACATAACAATAAAAAATTAAAAAAAAAAAAAAAAAAAAAAAAAAGAATTCATGGCTTTTTCCCCATGATTCTTTAGTCTTTCAAAGTTAATTTTTTTAACTGTCTTTTCTTTTTTCTTTTTTTTGAGTTTTTTTCTCCCTTTTTCAACCAATATCGTATCGATCAGTTTTTTAAAACATATTTTTTATTTTTCATTTTTAGAATCATATTCTATCCCTTCATAGTAGTTACCCTTATTTTTGGTGTATATATATATATATAAGTTGTTCTCTCTTTAAAATTTTGAGATACAGTTTCTCATAACAGATCAAAATATACCCTAAATCTCTAGTGTATGACTTTGTTCTAGTCTCCTGCCTGATCACATAATCTCTTTTTTTATCCTCTTCTTTCTTTTTTCAACCAACTTGTTATCTTATCAATTCCTTTTATAAAATCTTTTATAATTTTCATCTTTACAGTCATATTCCATCCCTTCATCATATTAACCCTTATTTTTGTACATATATAAGTTCTCCTTTCTTTAAAACTTTGGGAGGCACTTTCTTCTAACAGACCAAAATACGCCCAAAATCTAGAATGTGGCACTGATCTATGCACCCGCCTGATCATATTTGATCATATTCTGTTTTTTTGTTCTGTTTTGTTTTTGTTTCTTTTTATCTTTTTCTTTTTTCTTTCTTTCCCTTTCTTTCCCCCCAGTTTCAGGTCTTTCCTGATTTGTTTACTGTATATTTTCTGGGGACGTTGTGACACTGTTAGCATTTTGTTCTCTCATTCA
Organism: Zalophus californianus; assembly: GCF_009762305.2. Lineage (NCBI taxonomy): Eukaryota > Metazoa > Chordata > Mammalia > Carnivora > Otariidae > Zalophus > Zalophus californianus. Next base: position 42,556,038 of record NC_045605.1, read on the forward strand.
TCTCTTCACCGCTGGACAAAATAACAAGATGGAAAAAAAATCACCTCAACAAAAAGAACAAGAGGCAGTACCGACTGCCAGGGACCTAATCAATACGGACATTAGTATTGTCAGAACTAGAGTTCAGAATGATGATTTTAAAGATACTAGCTGGGCTTGGAAAAAGCATGGAAGTTATTAGAGAAACCCTTTCTGGAGAAATAAAAGAACAAAAATCTAACCAAGTCTAAATCAAAAAGGGTATTTTTGAGGTGCATTCAAAAAGGGAGGCTCTAACTGCTAGGATAAATGAGGCAGAAGAGAGAATTAGTGATATAGAAGACCAAATGATGGAAAATAAAGAAGCTGAGAAAAAGAGAGATAAACAACTACTGGATCATGAGGGCAGAATTCGAGAGATAAGCGATACTGTACCATGAAGCAACATTAGAATTATTGGGATCCCAGAAGAAGATGAAAGAGAGAGAGAGAGGTGCAGAAGGTATATTGAAGCAAATTATAGCAGAGAACTTCCCTAATTTGGAAAAGAAAATAGGCAACAAAATTCATGAGGCACAGAAAACACCTCTCAAAATCAATAAAAATAGGTCAACAACCTGACATCTAATAGTAAGACTTATGAGTCTCACAGACAAAGGAAAATCCTGAAGGCAGCTCAGAAGAAGAAATCTGTAACCCACAATGCTAGAAACATTAGAATGGCAACAGACCTATCCACAGAGACCTGGCAGGACAGAAAGGACTGGCATGATATCTTCAGAGCACTAAATGAGAAAAATATGCAGCCAAAAACACTATATCCAACTAGGCTGTCATTGAAAATAGAAGGAGACATAAAAAGATTCCAGTACAACAAAAACTAAAGGAATTGCAAACACAAAACCAGCCCTACAGGAAATATTGAAAGGGGTCCTCTAAGTAAAGAGAGAGTCTAAAAGCAACATAGACCAGAAAGGAACACAGACAATATACAGTAACAGTCACCTTACAGGCAATTAAATGGCACTAATTTCATATCTTTCAATAGCTACCCTGAATGAAAATGGGCTAAATGCCCCAAATAAAAGACAGAGGCTATCAGATAGGATAAAAAAACAAGACCCATCAATATGCTGTCTGCAAGAGATTCATTTTAGACCCAAAGACACCTCCAGATTGAAAGTGAGGGGGTAGAAAACAATTTACCATGTTAATGGACACCAAGAGAAAGCTGGGGTGGCAATCCTTCTATCAGACAAATTAGATTTTAAACCAAAGACTGTAATAAGAGATGAGGAAGGACACTATACACTACTTAAAGGGTTTATCCAAAAAGAAGATCTAACAATTGTAAATATCTATGCTCCTAACATGGGAGCAGCCAATTATATAAGGCAATTAATAACAAAAGCAAAGAAACACATTGACAACAATACAATAATAGTGGGGGACTTTAACACACCCATCACTGAAATGGACAGATCATCTAAGCAAAAGATCAACAAGGAAATAAAGATTTTAAATGACACACTGGACCAAATGAACTTCACAGATATATTCAGAATATTCCATCACAAAGCAACAGAATACACCTTCTTCTCTAGTGCCCATGGAATATTTTCCAGAATAGATCACATCCTAGGTCACAAATCAGGTCTCAACCGGTACCAAAATATTGGGATCATTCCCTGTATATTTTCAGACCACAATGCTTTGAAACTAGAACTCAATCACAAGACGAAAGTCAGAAAGAACTCAAATACATGGAGGCTAAAGAGCATCCTACTAAAGAATGAATGGGTCAACCAGGAAATTAAAGAAGAATTAAAAAATTCATGGAAACAAATGAAAATGAAAACAAAATTCTTCAAAATCTTTAGGATACAGCAAAGGCAGTCCTAAGAGGAAAGTATATAGCAATACAAGTCTTTCTCAAGAAATAAGAAAGGTCTCAAATACACAACCTAACCCTACACCTAAAGGAGCTGGAGCAAGAACAGCAAATAAAGCTTAGACCCAGCAGAAGAAGAGAAATAATAAAGATCAGAGCAGAAATCAATGAAATAGAAACCAAAAGAACAGTAGAACAGATCAACAAAATGGGGAGCTGGTTCTTTGAAAGAATTAATAAGATTGATAAACCCCTGGCCAGACTGATCAAAAAGAAAAGAGAAATGACCCAAATCAAAAAATCATGAAAGAAAGAGGAGAGATCACAACCAACACCAAAGAAATACAAACAATTATAAGAACATCTTATGAGCAACTCTTTGCCAGCAAATTAGACAATCTGGAAGAAATGGATGCATTCCTAGAGATGTATCAACTACCAAAACTGAACCAGGAAGAAATAGAAAACCTCAACAGACCTATACCCACTAAGGAAATTGAAGTAGTCATCAAAAATCTCCCAACAGACAAAAGCCCAGGGCCGGATGGCTTCCCAGGGGAATTCTACCAAACATTTAAAGAAGAATTAATACCTATTCTCCTGAAACTGTTCCAAAAAATAGAAATGGAAGGAAAACTTCCAAACTCGTTTTATGAGGCCACCATTACCTTGATCCCCAAACCAGACAAAGACCCCATCAAAAAGAATTACAGACCAATATCCTTGATGAACATGGATGCAAAAATTCTCACCAAAATACTAGCCAATAGGATCCAACAGTACATTAAAAGGATTCTTCACCACGATCAAGTGCGATTTATCTCTGGGCTGCAAGGTTGGTTCAACATCCACAAATCAATCAGTGTGACACAATACATTAATAAAAGAAAGAATAAGCACCATACGATGCTTTCAATAGATTCAGGAAAAGCATTTGACAAAGTACAGCACCCTTTCTTGATCAAAACTGTTCAGAGGATAGGGATAGAGCATACATACCTCAATATCATAAAAGCCATCTATGTAAAACCCACAGCGAATATCATTCTCAATGGGGAAAAAACTGAGAGCTTTCCCCTTAAGGTCAGGAACACGGCAGGGATGTCCACTATCAACACTGCTATTCAACATGGTATTAGAAGTCCTAGCCACAGCAATCAGACAACAAAAATAAATCAAAGGCATCGAAATCAGCAAAGAAGTCAAACTCTCTCTCGTTGCAAATGATATGATACTTTATGTGGAAAACCCCATAGACTGCACCGCAAAACTGCTAGAACTCATACAGGAATTCAGTAAAGTGGCAGGATATAAAATCAATGCACAGAAATCAGTAGCATTCCTATACACCAACAACAAGACAGAAGAAAGAGAAATTAAGGAGTCGATCCCATTTACAGTTGCACCCAAACCATAAGATACCTAGGAATAAATCTAACCAAAAGGCAAAGAATCTGTACTCAGAAAACTATAAAATCTTATGAAAGAAATTGAGGAAGACACAAAGAATTGGAAAAACGTTCCATGCTCATGGATTGGAAGAACAAAGATTGTGAAGATGTCAATTCTACCTAGAGCAATCTATACATTCAATACAATCCCCATCAAAGTACCATCCACTTTTTTCAAAGAAATGGAACAAATAATCCTAAAATTTGTATGGAACCAGAAAAGACCCCGAATAGCCAGAGGAATGTTGACAAAGAAAAGCAAAGCTGGCGGCATCCCAATTCCAGACTTCAAGCTCTATTACAAAGCTGTCATCATCAAGACAGAATGGTACTGGTACAAAAACAGACATATAGATCAATGGAACAGAATCAAGAGCCCAGAAATGGACCCTCAACTCTATGGTCAACTCATCTTCGACAAAGCAGGAAAGAATGTCCAATGGAAAAAAGACAGTCTCTTCAACAAATGGTGTTGGGAAAATTGGACAGCCACATGCAGAAGAATGAAACTGGACCATTTCCTTACAACACACACAAAAATAGACTCCAAATGGTTGAAAGACCTAGATGTGAGACAGGAGTCCATCAAAATCCTAAAGGAGAACACAGGCAGCAACCTCTTCGACCTCAGCCGCAGCAACTTATTCCTAGAAACATCACCAAAGGCAAGGGAAACAAGGGTAAAAATGAACTATTGGGATTTCATCAAGATAAAAAGCTTTTGCACAGGGCGCCTGGGTGGCTCAGATGGTTAAGCATTTGCCTTCGGCTCAGGTCATGATCCCAGGGTCCTGGGATCGAGTCCCGCATCGGGCTCCCTGCTCCTTGGGAGCCTGCTTCTCCCTCTGCTTCTCTCTCTCTCTCTCTCTCCCCACCTCTGTCGCTCATGAATAAATAAATAAAATCATTAAAAAAAAAAAGCTTTTGCACAGCAAAAGAAACAGTCAAAAAACCAACAGACAACCGACAGAATGGAAGAAAATATTTGCAAATGACATCAGATAAAGGCCTAGTATCCAAAATCTATAAAGAACTTATCAAACTCAACACCCAAAGAACAAATAACCCAATCAAGAATTGGGCAGAAGACATGGGCAGACATTTTTTCCAAAGAAGACATCCAAATGGCCAACAGAGAGATGACAAAGTGCTCAACATCGCTCGGCATCAGGGAAATCCAAATCAAAACCTCAATGAGATACCCTCTCACACCAGTCAGAATGGCTAAAATTAACAAGTTAGGAAACAACAGATGTTGGCGGGGATGTGGAGAAAGGGGAACCCTCCTACACTGTTGGTGGGAATGCAATCTGGTGCAACCACTCTGGAAAACAGTATGGAGGTTCCTCAAAAAGTTGAAAATAGAACTACCCTATGACCCAGCAATTGCACTACTGGGTATTTACCACAAAGATACAAATGTAGGGATCTGAAGGGGTACGTGCACCCCAATGTTTATAGCAGCAATGTCCACAATAGCCAAACTGTGGAAAGAGCCAAGATGTCCATCGACAGATGAATGGATAAAGAAGAGGTGGTATATATACACAATGGAGTATTTGCAGCCATCAAAAGGAATGAGATCTTGCCATTTGCAATGATGTGGATGGAACTGGAGGGTGTTATGCTGAGTGAAATAAGTCAATCAGAGAAAGACATGTATCATATGACCTCACTGATATGAGGAATTCTTAATCTCAGGAAACAAAGTGGAATTCCTGGAGTGGTGAGGGGTGGGAGGGAGGGGGTGCCTGGGTGATAGACGTTGGGGAGTGTATGTGCTATGGTGAGCGCTGTGAATTGTGCAAGACTGTTGAATCACAGATCTGTACCTCTGAAACAAATAATGCAATATATGTTAAGGAAAAAAAAAGAAGAAGATAGCAGGAGGGTAAGAATGAAGGGGGGGATATCAGAGGGGATGAACCATGAGAGATGATGGACTCTGAAAAACAAACTGAGGGTTCTAGAGGGGAGGGTGGTAGGGGGATGGTTAGCCTGGTGATGGGTATTAAAGAGGGCACATTCTGCGTGGAGCCACTGGGTATTATACACAAGCAATGAATCATGGAACACTACATTAAAAACTAATGATGTAATGTATGGTGATTAACACAACATTAAATGAGTAAAAAAAAGAAAAAAATAAATAAAAATATGAGTTATTTTTCTACTTTTTCTTCAAATTTTAAATTAATAAGAACTTTAGGTGATTGCA